>NC_080571.1:169651815-169951815 GCF_030247185.1 Malaya genurostris
TAAACGTTTCACGGTCAAAGTCGGCAACCTTCCACGCTCGGGTTCCGGAGGCATTTCCTCTACTGCTGTACCTCGCTAGGGTACCTATTGTGTAGCGTATGGCTAGGTGGTCGCTATGAGTATAGCCATCTTCCACTCTCCAGTTTAAGTCTACGGCCAGGCCGGGACTGCAGAAAGTCACGTCGATAAACGACTCAACTCCGTTCCGCTGGAAGGTACTTTTTTCACCGTCGTTCCCCAGTACCACATCTAGTTTGGCGACGGCCTCTAGCAGCATCTGCCCTCTCTGGTTAGTGTGGCGGATACCCCACGCAGTTGCCCATGCGTTGAAATCTCCTGACCTGGATCTGTCCGCAACCTGGTTCCCATTGTCGACGGGGATACGATAGGGGTCCGAGAGGATAACGACGTCTGTGCTCCATTCTAAAACCGGCTGACGCAGCAATTGTTGCGCAGCTGCACAGTGGTTGAGATTTAGTTACACTACGTTTAGGCCGTTTTATTTCTTCCGCCGAAGGAGCAGACGGGGCCGCCCATGGCGTGGTTTAGAGCCTTCTTCTTGCCCGCGCAGATCACACACTGTCTCAAGACTCGTGGCCAGATTCGAAGCACCTGAAGCACATATCCACCATCGGTGGTTGGTATGCAGTCACTGGTGAAATCGGCCAACCAACTTTTAGTTTGCTCACTTTTAGGACCTTATATGCGTCCATGACTGATAGCTTGAACGTGGCTATATAAGTGCCTTGGGTTCCATTTCTCAGGCGAATGGATTCCTGTGAGACTATCACCCTCCTTGCTGCTTAATGGCCGTGATAAGCTCTTCGGCGCTCGTTATCTCGTCCAGTCGTTTACACTGACGTGTAACCTTATTTTGTAAGGCTCTCGCTTGGACCTCTCGCCTAGAACTTGCTGAGCTAGCGCTCCGAGTTCTGAATCGACCGATTGTATTCCTTTTGTCGTGAATACGACTTACATTACTATGGGGCGCCTTTTCAAAATTAGTTATACGGAAGAATGGGCAGAACTTAATCGTGGATATCTCGACTTGTATTAATGGCAGCAACATAATTCTTTCACTATTTCATCGAAAATATGATCAGGAATTAGGACAATATTTTGAATAGTGTGAGATAACCACAAACAATTTAAAAAATAAGTTTTCCGAACATTTGGAAACAACGCGGAAATCTCTTTACTTTCGCTTGGGGTTTTTCGCGCAGGGACGACGATTTCGAGGTAGTCAGGTACATATCTTCAACTGAACGTTATAAAAGGGGAGCCGTGGTCGAAAATCAATCATTTCTTCTAGTGCGTTGGATGGAAGCAGACGTCGTGGCAAGAAGACGCATTCAAACTGCGGCATCGAAGAGCGCACCTTCTGTGTGGTTAAAAACCTCAAACGCTCATGTCGTAGTCGTCAAGGCGAGAAGACGCGTTAAACCAGTTTCGCATCATTTGGTTTGCAAGGTAGAAATAATCAGTTTAATGAAAATCCTAAATAATTTGATTTGCTTCGTGCACTTTTCGCTGTGCGAAAACCGTTCGAGAAAAATGTTCCGAGCTGTGCTAAATATCATACACGGAAAGAAATCCGTCACTGCTGTTATGATTAGAAAATCATGAAACCAATCATGAAATCATGAGCAATAACTCTTCTCCCATGAAGATTAATCATGGTTCGAAAATGCGTTACTTGATGAATGCATTTCTTTAAAAGCTCGAATCACTAATTTTCGACCCGGATATCACTTTGAACCATCTGCTTCAAGTGATGTGATAGATTAATACAGGGTCCGGCACCAGGGCTTGTATTGTGAATCCTCAAACGAACGAAGCAACAAAAAATATCTGCTGTGAACACTTTGCTTAACATATCTGAATGAGAGACCTATATTAGAGAGAAACTGGATGCGTGAGAGTATATGCTACTGAGCAGACCAATTCCCCTTGCCAAGTAAACTGTCTGTGCTCTCAGTCTCAGTTAACACATGAACTAAGCAATCCATGACAATGTCATGAAATGAAGGGTTCGCTCTCGTTAGTATTGTACGAGAAAGAAGACCTTTCCTCACGGTGTGCTACAAGACGCGAAGCAAAGTCATATAGGCAATGTTTACGGTTTATTTTTAAAAAGTAGGTTTACAGAAATCATTTTTAACATAATGTTCGCATTCCAAGACCAAATTTGATCACATTTCAAACATACTCTAAACATTTTATAGCAGAAGTTTTGCATTTGAGCCCATTTTCAAAACGATCAATTTGTTTCTTGGCAGTTTACACTGTGTATATATCCTAGAAACACTAAAAGCAATGTTCTTTAAATTAATATTCATCGGAACTAAAAGTTATGAAACTAGTTTCCTCATAGGCATCTACAATATGAGAACCATTCATCAAATGCTAACCTCATGAAGCATAGGTCTCAGCAAGCGGGCATATTCATGAACTAATGAACGAACGAAGCAGCTCTCCTGGCTTGGGTTGCGCTGTGAATTCTACCTGACATACGAATGTGTGTGAATAGCACAGATGGTGAAACCCTTCCGTTCATATTCGTTGCTTCAATTTGCAAGCCCTGTCCGGCACTCGAAGTGTAACCAATTAAAAAGGCCATAAATTCAGTTTGGAAAATTACTTTTACTTAATTCAAAGTACAAAATGTGTAAAAATAATACAAAATTCAGAATCAATTCACTTTTGCTCGATATGACCACCTTTTGCCTTGACTATGGCCTTGAGACGGTCAAAAAACGAATCGCAAGCTGCCCGAATGTGACTTGCAGGTATTTCGGCCCACTCGCGGACAATAACTTTTTTCAGCGCCTCGAGACTGGTGTATCTTTTAGTTCGGACTTCGCTCTCCAAAATGGCCCAAAGAGAATAATCCATTGGACTCGCATCTGGTTAATTCGAGAATCATTGTGTGGACGTGATGAAGTTCGGAACGTTGTTTTTCAGCCATTCTTGGTTCACTTGAGCTATGTGAGACGGTGCCGAGTCCTGCTGAAACGTCCATGGTCTGCCACCGAAATGTTTGTCTGCCCACGGCTTCAAAGCAACCTCCAGAATACTTTCCCGATAATATGTCGCATTTACCTTGACGCCAGGCTCGATGAAAACGATTGGAGAGCGCCCATCTGCGGTTACAGCGGCCCAAACCATTATCTGTTGCGGGTGCTGCCTCCTGGTGGCCAATCGATGACTCAAATTCTCGTATGAACGGTCGGTCAAATAAACCATATCGTTTTGAGAGTTTACGAATTGCTCAATTGGAAAAATTTTCTCGTCAGAAAATACAATGTTCGGAAATTGACCGCTTTCGGCCAAACGAAGCAACTCCTTCGCTCTTTCAAGTCTAACTTGTTGCTGCTTCGGTGTGAGATCATGCGCCTTTTGTATCTTGTAAGGCTTGACCTTCAGATCATTTTTCAGTATACGGCGGATGCTACGGTCGGATATTTTCAGTTCTTTTGCCATTTGATTGGCACTTCGTCGAGGATTTCGTTCAAGTCGCTTCTTCACTTTTTGAACCATCTCACGTGACGTTGCAGTCTTTTGATGACCACCTCCATGACGTTTTGCAATGCTACCAGTATTATTGTAACGAGTTATGGTGCGATAAACAAAAACTTTATTCACTTTAAGGTGTTTGAGCTCACGAACAATCGCTGGTTGTGATTTTCCAACTAAATATAAAGCAATCACACTATTACGTTTTAAATCCATCACTGATTTTTTTTTTCGCGTTCACTTTTGGCAAAATGCTTTGTTGCGCTTGTAAACAATACAACTCCAAACTGTCATTTAGAAAATTTCTAGAGAGCTGATGCCCGTGCGTCAGCTGCGCGAGCGGTCTGAAGTTGGTTATACTTCGAGTGCCGGACCCTGTAGATTAATAGTAAAGCAAAAATCAGACATTGAAAAACAAGACATACTGAAAATGTTTACTTGATCCTGAAGCATGTTATATAAAAATTCGGCTGATAGAGAATTAAACATAACATAAAAATAAAGATAATGAACCGAAAACTGACATCATAAGAGACAAACATCAATGTTACATTTTGTTCGAATGTATTCTTACATATTCGATGTGATCGTTGTTTCTAGAATAATATTCCGAGAGCTAGCGTTTAGTTCGATTGTGAATTTGGAACACCATCTAACGAAAATCAGAAAAATATTTTGTTCAACCACTTTGAAAATTTGTTAATTAATTTTAGTAGTGTAAAGTGGGAAAGTTTCGCAATTCACACAATCGATCAACTATTAATTCGAATTCGAAAGTGTTGGCGATAAAGAAAAAGGGTGTTTCTGCTTTGTGAAAACTTTAATGGTAGATTTACAAATTTCTAAAAGAATGAGAATAATTTAAAGTGGGTTCATTTTTAATATTAAAGTTGACTTACTGCAGTGTCTTTTCGCTACCGACCAACAATTTATCAAAGAAACTGTCTGATACTCGATACTCGATACTTGAACCTTCAGAAAGAACTAATTTTACTTTTTTAGCATTAGATTGATCAATTTTACAAATTTTACCTTAACCTTTAAGTTTTAATTCACGCGATTAGGTTAAGTTTTAACTTTGCTATTTTTAGTTTCGAATCCTAAATAGTATTAATTTTAGATATAATTCACTGCACAGTTGTATAATTAATTCTTACCACTATGAAGTTATTCTAAATAGCGATTATATGTAGCTTTAGTTATATCAATAATATCAATAATAATCAATAATTTTTTCCAGACAGAACGTGAACCTTTTTTTCTATCTTTGTCTTCTTCTCTCTTCTTTCTGTTTACTCATCTCGGCTGCCAGTTCATAGGAGAGTAGGTCGAATGGTGTGTTTAACTTCCGTGGTTGTCTCGACGGGGAATTTCGTTCGCGGTACAAGAACACTCGCTGTTAGACGTCGCGCATGTCCCCCCTTCAATGCGCTTAGGCTTCGTCTGAGCAGCATTCCCATTTACGCCAACGTCTAATACGGCGAGTTTAACGGCTGGTCGCTCGAAGATACCGTGAGCTGTTTGAACTGTAGCCATTCTCACCTGGCCGTCCGGAGCTACTTTGGTGGCTATTATGCGTCCTTTGGGCCAGCTATTGCAAGGGAGCCTCATGTCGACGATTATTACGATGTCGTTGATCTCGATTGGCTTCACTTTCGTAAACCATTTCGTTCTGCGAGTTATAGTGGGAAGGTAGTCATGGATCCACTGTTTCCAGAACTGGTTTGCCATTGCCTGTGATAAGCGCCAACTTTGCTTCAACGCCAACGGATTATCATTGAAGCAAGTCCACGGAGGCAACCCATTGACGAACCGGTTATGAAGTGGTTGGGTGTTAGTACTGGAGATTGATCGTCATCGAGAGGGATATCTGTCAATGGTCTCGAGTTAACGATATATTCCACCTCTATCAGCATATTTCTCAATGTTTCATCATTTGGTAAGTGGCTTGGAAGCAGTTTGTTCAAGTTTTGTTTGACCGTTTGAATAAGCCTTTCCCATGCACCTCCCATATGTGGTGATAAAGGAGGGATAAAACTCCACGTCGTGTGTGATGTCGTGAACTCTGCCACAATTTTATCATGATTCAACTCCTCTAAAGCCATTTTAAGTTCTTTGTTTGCACCCACAAAGTTAGTCCCACGATCGCTGTATATGTTAATTGGAATTCCCCTCCTAGCGATTACGTTGCGTAGAGCCATTATGCAGGAGTCAGCTATTAGCGAGTGAGCGACTTCTAAATGGATGGCACGTACAGTAAGACAAGTGACTAGAACACCCCAGCGCTTTTCTGTGCGACGACCGATACGTACTATCAATGGGCCGAAGTAATCCACCCCCATGTGACAGAAAGGACGACTGTAGGCAGCTAAACGTGCTGGAGGTAGATCGCTCATCATAGGTGCGTGTGGACGAGCGAGTTCGTTCTTGCAGAGTTGACATTCATTTCGCACTGATTTGTAATCAGCCTTTAATCGAGGAATGTAGTAGCGTTGCTTAAGCTCGTTTATTATTGTCGCATGGTTTCGATGCAGTAGTTTTCTATGGACGTCCATCACTATGAGCTTGGTTACACTGTGTTTCCGTGGAAGTACAACCGGATTAGCGACAGATCTATCAATGAATTTGCAACCATTCGCTCGCCCACGATTCCTTAGAACGCCGTTTTCGTCCAGGAATAGATATAAGCCATAAAGAGGATTAGTTTTGCTGATTTTCGATGGTGATTGTTCCTGTTGACTTACGGACGAAATGTTGAATGTTCGTCGTTTCTAATATTTCGCTTATTCGTGCTCCCACGTACTGACTATAGCGTCGATGATCCGATTGAATCCAGCACAGGACATCTCTGGAATCTGTCCAGAAGAAGCGTTTCAGGATGTTTTTAGAAAGAGACCGTTGGATTGTGTCTGCTAGTCTTACTCCGATGACAGCTGCCTGCAATTCTGATCGCGGAATTGAAAGGAATTTCAGCGGTGAAACTCTTGTTTTTGCTCCGGCGAGGGCGCATTCTACAGTGTTTCCTTCCTCGAAACGGAGATAGATAACTGCTGCAAATCCATTTTCGCTTGCATCTACAAAGGTGTGCATTTCAACGATATTGCTTTCATTTGCCGTTGTTGCGATGCGATAGCATCGAGGAATTTTAAGACCCGCAACTCTAGGAAGTGCATGCAGCCATTTGAGCCATTTCTCAAACTGTTTATCATGGATTTGCTCATCCCAGTCGACGGATGCTCTCCATATCTCTTGAAGAAGCGATCGTAGAAACATTGTAAACTGGCTGATCAAGCCGAGCGGGTCGAAAATCATCATGAGGGTCCGTAAAACTTCACGCTTTGTAGGACATTTTCTTCCAGCCAGCAGATCGGGGTCGTGTCGTGTGGATAATTTGTACGTGAAGCAGTCAGCCGATGTATCCCACCACATGCCGAGCACCTTTTCTGTGGTTCCAATCTGCCCGATATTCATGGTTTTCTCTTCGGTTTTCTCACCGTTCAGCGCGGTTACGATCCTCGATGAGTTTGACACCCAATTTCTCATTTCAAATCCTCCAGACAAATGGATCATTTTTACATCAGTTGCCAACTGTATTGCCTTCTCCTCACTTTCTGCACTGAACAGCATATCATCAACGTAATGCTGATGAATGATCGCATCTACGGCATCTGGGTAATCGTGGTCGTAGCGTTTCGCATGCATATTCTTTACATATTGCGCAATGCTTGGCGGGCAGCACGCTCCGAATGACAGCACTTGCATGATATACGTGCTTGGATTTGTGTCCGTTTCCTTCTCTTTCTAAAAAAAACGCTGACAGTGTTGATCTGCTGGCCTCATCAGGATTTGATGATACATTTCCCGAATGTCCCCGGAAACCGCCATACGAAACTCACGAAAACGAATCAGCACTGATATTAAGGATGTCAGAAGGTCAGGTCCTTTCAGAAGTACGGAGTTCAGAGATACTCCATAAGATTTTGCGGCTGCGTCCCAGACGAGTCTCGTCTTACCAGGTTTGTTGGGATTTACTACCGGAAACATAGGAAGATACCATACATGGCTTTGCGGGGTCGTGAGTTCTTCGACAGTGAGTTTTCTGATATAACCTTTTACGAGATAGTCACTGATAGTTGAATTAATCACTTGAGCTAGATCACGATCTTTCAACAACCGCCGATTAAGGCATTCCCAGCGCCTTAATGCCATTGTTTTACTGTCAAGAAGCCTAACGCTTTCATATTTCCATAAGAGTCCAGATTCATATCTTCCATTCATGCGCCTGGTTAATGTTTCCAGCAACTCGCCTGCCCTTTGATCTTCGTTAGATAGTAAGAGTTTGTTCGGTGTACTAACTCCGAGCCCTTCCAACGAGAAGTACTGTTTCATAATCTCGTTCAGGTCCTCATCTGCCTTACCTCTACATTGGCATAGTTGTGCGGTGTGATGATTTACGTAACCATTAGTAGCCTTCGTTTTGCAGCAGCCGTAGACGGTCCATCCTAGTCTAGTCTTAACGGCTATTGGTTCATTAGGCGTTCCTTCACGACATTTCCTTATGTTACTCAAACTTGCGTGATCCAATCCAATAAGAATACGAGGACTAATTTCATGATATGACTCTATAGGTAGGTCAGCCAAATAGCGGTATTTTTGCTTCATTTCTGGTACTATCAGCGTCTGCGGTCGAAGCTGTAGGTTTCCAACAGTATGTACGTTGGACAGCGGGAATTTCTTAGAAGGATTTGCTATACTTGAGATCTGGCAGGTCACCTTCTGCGAAACGTCTTCCGTTCTTGTAGTACCACCGGTCCATCGCAAGCACAACGTTTTTTCGGGTCCTTTCACTCCTAGTTCATCAGCTAAACTTTGTTCCATTAGCGTGAGTTCCGAACCGTCGTCCAGGAAAGCATAGGCACGCAGTGTCTTCGATGGGCCATGCAGAAATACCGGAATAATTCGAAGTAAGACTTCAGACTGTCCCTGGTGGACGTTACAGCTCGTGTTTGCCCGTTGACTTTTCCTAGATTGTGCGGTATCTGTAGAAATTTCATCGGTGGATGACTTTCTATCGCTGTGTAGGAGCGAATGGTGTAGGAAAGAGCAACCATTTACTCCACATGCCTTATTTTGCTTACACGGGCCGTAGTGTTTTCGTAAACATTTTCGACACACTTTGAACTCTCGTGTGACCGCCCATCTGGAGTCGCTACTGAGTTCATTGAATCGTTTACACTGGCCCAAGTTTGAACAACTCCCTTTGCAACAAACGCATACTTTCATAAGCTCTTTCGACCCCGGGCATCTACTGTTATCCTGCGAGTTTAACGGTTTATTAGAAGGTGAAGTGTCCTCCCTAGAGTGAACGTTCAGGTAACTGTCTTTCTTGCCAACTCTTGAACGGTTTTCGCTGCCGATGAAAATCGAAACAGAGCTAGCGTCTTCTGCGATTGAACGTAACCACGAACTGAATTCCAACAGATTGGAAGTAGGATTGTTACGAGAATGTTTCGCCCAATCCAACTTTAGCGTCGGTGGTAATCTTTCCATTAATTCATACTTCAAGGATGCGTTGTACATGAAGTCCTTGATTTCGCATGCTTCGACCGTTGCTACGAGATTCTCGACGTTAAGCGCAAAGTGGATTACAGTATCCAGCTTCTCTATACTCGGTGGAGGGAGCGCTCGAATTTTTCTGACGATTCCTTGTATAATAGCTTCGGGTCTTCCGTATAGCATCTTCAGAGTTTGCATTACCCCATGCACATTCGAAGGATGCAACAAGCGACATTTCACAGCTTCCAATGCCTTGCCTTTTAGGCATTTACGCAGTCTGAGCATATTCTCTTCATTCGTGAATCCGCAAAGTTGAGTAGACGAGTTAAATATCGAGTAGAAAAGTGGCCAGTCCTCCGGATTTCCTCCAAAGTCCGGAAGATCTTTCGACACAGCCTGTCTAGCGGCTAACTGGCTTCGATTTAGCGAGTACACCATTTCTCCATCTTCATTCGATACCGCTGGTTCAGTTACTCTCGATAGTGTCTGACGGACCGGCGTCGATCCTTGTCTGGGGATGAAATTTAAGCCGCCAGTAAACGTTCCGGTTTCTCTCGGGTTTGTAGAATAGCGATGTGATTCGGTACGATTGTACAGATACTGATTGTATGGATCCGGTTCTGTAAATTGGTTCGAGACTCCGGGCCTCGTAGACCCGCATCTCCCTGTTCCAGTGAAGGTCACTCTTGGTTCGACATTTTGTCTCGGATTGCCAGCGTTTCTATGCTTGAGATAATTCTGGAGATTAACCCTCAGGGTACGGACTGGGTTACCGTAACCCGAGCGAAATTTGAAAGAAGCGCCATACGAAGAGAAGTCGGCGAGGGGGGTCCGGACCAGGGGGGAAAAAACTTATAGGTACACACTATTAGAGGCCCAAGCGGCAGAGTCAGTCTCCGCTTTGTGTCCGAGCTAGACACATATAAACATTGTGCTCGGGTGTGGTACACCCAGTCCGTATCGAACGTTACAAAATCCAAAATTTTCAAAAAAATTAAGTTTTAATTTTCGTCTGTTTGCCGCTGAGGAATAAAAAGGTAAGTAAGAATACGTACTCTTTACTTAATTTTGTAGATTCTAACCTCAAAATAACGAGTTGTACATGGTGTAAGCGAAGTATTATAGTAGATCTCAATCACTTGAACCTACGTCTTATATCGAAATCTTTGCTGCTCGCCTTTAACAATTATGTTTGGTATTTATTTATATGATACTACTCAACAATATCTGAGAAACAATTTTTTTAGGCTCAAAGTAATTAATTTTAACCTTTATCATCATAAATCAACGAAACAACGTTTTTTCGCTAACTCGAAAAAACGCGTATTTTCATTTTTCAAAAAAAATATAGTTTTTGGAATAAATCAAAAAACCGTTATGGACATTTGTAAGAACTACTTTTTACTTTTCAAATGCGAGTTATACAATGTTAATATTTTTTTTTTTTCAAAAAGTTACAGCATTTTGAAAAAAAAAAACGTTTTTTACAAAAAAATTCAAGACCCGTTCACATTTTTCATTATAATTTCTTTTTCAATCAGTTAAATGATTAATCTGACAACTCTATTATATTTTTGAGACAATTTCACACAAAATAAAAAAAAAATATTCAAATTGACAAAGTACAGCTCGATATACACCCAATCAAAGTCGCCGGGTTAGGCTAACCCTGTCCGTACTGAACGTAACTTTTTTATAGTCCGTACCCTGAGGGTTAACACAGTTATGAACTGGTCTTTGTGAGTAGTTTCGACCTTGGCCTTCCCCGCCAATGAGCTCTTTCGGTGGCTCTGCACGTAACCCAGGATGATTATGACTTTTTTGCTGATGACTTGTCTCGGGGTCTTTCTCTGGATATAAATCGACGAGTCCCGAGTCGTTGCCGTGTATTCCCGTATCTTCCATCCATTGCTGCACCTTTGACATATTGTCTGCAAAGGATTCCAAATCGCTAGCTACAGAAGATTTCTCGCTTTCCAGGTCCTGCAATAGCTTGTATTTCCGTTCCAAATACTGCATCTGGATTACTCTCTCTTCTTCCAGTCTTTTCAACAGCAATTCGGTTTTCCTTCTGGAAGCACTACTTTTGTTTGTAGTACCAGGCGATCTTAACGAAACAACAGCGTTGGGGGTGGATTATCTAGTATTTGAACATTTGTTAATCTTCGATTCACAGGTTCACTAGTTAGATGTATCATCGCACTGGGGGTTTGAACATTCGTCACATTTGCACTTATTACTTTTGCACATCCCGGACACGACCAGCTTACTTCGGCAATTGACTCACTCACGTCGACGCAACTAAAATGGTACCAACTATCACATAAATCGCATTGTACCATGTTATCGTTATCGAAATTTTCGCATAATTTACAGCTACTGACTCTATTTTCGCGAACGCGGGGGCGTAAGTTACGCGTGACAACTACATCATTGGCTTTATTCTTATTATTCGCACTATTTTGCGCCTTTTGTAATTTAGGAACTGTACCAGTTCTATAACTCTCCGTTCTACTAGTGGTTACCTGTTGGCTAGGAAGGGAAACAACTGCGACCTTCGAATGGGACTCGCTTTGAAGCTGGATTACCTGACGTGGTATTGCCTCTACCTGACCTGTCGAATTTGGTTTAGAAGCTTTCTCCATTTGTCCCACCATCTCCGAAGAAATTGCTGTTTCCGGATGGTTCATGTTGCTGAAACCCGTAGCTACGTCACCAACATTTGTCGAACTACCTTTCGTAGACTTTCGGCTTGTCATGATAATGCAAAATTTGTAATTTGTTGGCGATAAAGAAAAAGGGTGTTTCTGCTTTGTGAAAACTTTAATGGTAGATTCACAAATTTCTAAAAGAATGAGAATAATTTAAAGTGGGTTCATTTTTAATAATAAAGTTGACTTACTGCAGTGTCTTTTCGCTACCGACCAACAATTTATCAAAGAAACTGTCTGGAACTCGATACTTGAACCTTCAGAAAGAACTAATTTTACTTTTTTAGCATTAGATTGATCAATTTTACAAATTTTACCTTAACCTTTAAGTTTTAATTCACGCGATTAGGTTAAGTTTTAACTTTGCTATTTTTAGTTTCGAATCCTAAATAGTATTAATTTTAGATATAATTCACTGCACAGTTGTATAATTAACTTGTATAATTAACTTTTAACTTGAGCAAAAAATACATAAATACATAGTGCTGAATAGTCTCTAAAATTATGGATTCTTCATTCTTTTGTTGACAATTTCGGTGCCATATGTGCAATTGATATTTCGCTAAATGACATAAAAATACTGTGGGTTGTTCTATATATTTCACCGGATACAACCTACAAAGAGAAGAAATTTTTCATCAAGCGTAATTTATCATTATATTCACGTAAAATCACGCCGATGATAGTTGTGGGGGATTTTAATTTAGGTGCCTCAAAACTAGATTATATAAAATTCATTGAACATCAATGTAGAAAGCCGTAGTTAGATATACTTTTCATATAATAGGCCTATTGTATCATTGATCAACCAAGCGAATTAATGTTTTCTTCATTGGAAGATTATAATCGGTTGTGAACGCTACACCTATACCAACCATATCCGTATCGCACCCACGGACAACAGGTCAGCCTGGAAATGGATGACGGGAGTCAGCAGCATCCATCGGAATTCGAATTCATCTCATCACTCTCCAACACGAGCGCCTTCATAAAAGGTTCTTTTCAGTTTTATTGTAAAGAACTATACTGGTTATTTCATAATATTTGTGTTTCAGAATGTTTAATGTAACTAATATGTACATTAGTTTAGGTGCATCGACAAAAAGACATACAAATTATCAACTAATTGATATTCGGGAGTGTTAAGGAACATGCCAATTGTTTTCGTATTCACGACATCCAGTAATGTCATTGACATTACCCACCCGCCTTGTTTTCTTCGTAGTGTTGGTCAGTCCGGCTTATGTAAGTTGTGGTCATGGCAGATTGTTTTGCTATGCTTTTTCAATGTCTGCATATTTTCAGGTGTTGTGTTGAACTGCTATGCTCGATGGGTCTGCTTGACAGGTGTTGTATGTGCCGGGTTGCAGAACTGTAGGTTGTTGCTCTTTCAGCATCTAGGTGGCGCGATGAATTTGTTTTGGGTGAGTATATGTTGGCTTAAGGTAGTAGGTTATTCTTGTGTATTGGCGCCTGCTTAGCTGCTTGTTTCTATTCGCAAGTGCATTTATTAAGTGGAGTACCGGCTAGTATTATTTCGCGTTTTTTAGGTTTTTCGTGACCGGTGGATGTGCAATCGTGGCCTTTGTTGTTTAGTTGATAAGGTGGCAGGAAGTTGGCTAAGGTGTTGAACATAGATCTTCTAGAAGACCGGCATTTCATTCAATTATATGGATTTTACAGACATTGGAGTAGGTTGGCGTCTTGGAGTAGATTGAGAAGTTTATGTTCGTTATCCGGGTTGATATTCAGCACCTCGCGGATAGAGTTTGACAATCCATGGTGCCTGCGAAGTTCATCGAGTTCAGGGCAGTTGATGAGAAGGTGTTCAACGGAGAGCATGACATTTCATATGGTGCAGGGTGGTGGTTAGGGGCAGCAGGAACTATGTATAAAGGCTTGACGACTCCTCCCCCGGCAACTGCGAGTTGTAGCGCTTGCCTAGGATGTGGTGGGGTTAGGCAGTGGGCTCTGCTAATCCTCTATAAAAAAGCTGCACGTATCCACAAGCAAGTCCTACGAAAGCGATCGTTTGCCGCTCAAAGTGCACAGGCCCAGCAGGAGTGCCGACTCGGCACGTTAGGACTAACGTGCATACTGGCTACTACATCGTCCTAACTATGGCATACTGGCTACTACATCATCCATGGATACGATACGGTAGATCGGAATATAACCATAGAGGAGCTTGGGCTGGCAGTTGCGGTATTCTACTTCTTCAGTAAAGCAGGGTGGAACCAGCTTGAAATGGCGAGTAGGCTAATGCCGCAGCTGCCTTCCGTCCCATAAAACCGTGGCAGGCCTTATGGCACGCCCTCTCACTTTCAGTCACCTGGTTAGGATGACTGGATGGAAGTAGGTTCAGATGCCCTTTTCCTGATTTGCACTGATCCGGCTCTGAGCGTAAAACCAACCCTCGCATGGCCTCACTGCACCGCATAGGTAACCATGGGATCATGATATCGAAGACCCATATAAAATGAGTTCTACACCATCAACATCGGCGTCAAGTAAGAAGATAAACCCTTTCGCAAGAGGGGGTTTGAGGAGGTCTCCATCCAGAACGGGTGCGAGAGAGGAGAACGAGGCGGTAGCTGAGGGAACGAGCGACAGCAATGTCCATGCCAAACCAGTGGACCAGCCAGAGTCCCGGGAGCAAGTGAAGGAAGTAGTCAAACCGAGTATGACAGCGATCATAGAACAACTCGACGCGATTATTGAATTCACGCAGGAGAAATCCAACATTGCAAAGAGCTGAAGGTGAACTTGCTGAAGCTACGTAAGGCCGTGCACGTAGCTAAAAGGGACCAAGAGGCGTTGTTAGGGCGGCTAGAGGGTGGCGGAAAGTCGGAGAAGTGTTCTCAGACAAAGCCCTTCACCTTCGATACCGATTAAAAATAGGAAGCTGTCGACTATGCGCTCCGGGTTCGCGGACGACGTCGCACTGACAGTCTACGGCGAATACATCGAAGAGATGAACTGATTGCATCACACTCAATCTGCTTGGTAGAGGATTGGCTGCGTAGCAGGAAGCTGCAACTCGCGCACCACAAAGCAGAGGTGATGGTGGTAAACAACCGCAAATCGGAACAGGAGGCGTTGGTACATGCCGGAGATTGCATGATCCCCTCCAAGAGATCACTGAAGCAATTGGGTGTGATGCTTGACGACAAACTCAACTTCAGCAAGCACGTTGAATAAGCCTGTAAGCGCGCATCAAAAGCGATCACGGCGCTCTCACGATTGATGGCCAAAAGCTCGCCTGTGCGCTCCAATAAACGTAGGTTACTGGCAATAGTGGCAGTTTTGATCCTCAGGTACGGCTGCCCGGTATGGGCATCGGCACTGAATGTGGAACGCAACGCACAGATGCTGGAGAGTACGCTAAGACTGATGTGTCTTCGCTTGATCAGTGCATACCGCACTGTATCGAAGGATGCGGCCTGCGGGGTTGCAAGTATGATGCCTATCGGTCTGATAGTGAAGGAAGACGCGGAGTGCTACAGCATGCGAGGAGACCGGAACGCCCGTAGGGCCGCTTCTCTACGCAGATGGCAACAAGAGTGGGACAACTTAACAAAGGGTAGGTGGACACATCGACTCATACCTAGTTTTTCGAGTTGGTTAGATATACCCACTTCGGCCTGACGCAATTCCTCACAGGCCACGGGTGCTTCAGATGGTACCTGGATGTATGAGTAGATCGTCGCGTGATACCGCTAGGATCGTCTGAGCACCAGTGAACCGAAAGTCACGCTCCAACCGGAATCATTGGATCAACTTAGGCATCCTTTCGGTCGGGTCGTAGACGCGTACCGTAAGCGTCAGTTCGGGAGGACTTTCCTCGTCGGGGAACCCTCCGTCGGTGTAGACTAGATCTTTTGGCGGAGACTAGTCGAGTAGTTCCGCGACGTAGTATCAGTTTTGGGTCGTCGAGGCGCCAGTGAACCGGAAGTTACCCTCCAGCCGGCATCACTGGACCGACCTCGTCATCCAACTGATCGATCCCTCGAGAGCAGGATGCTGATCCCCATTCTGCATAAATCTGGGAAGGGTGCTGTGAGCACCAATAGCCTTCCACCCCGAAGTAATACCTAGCGGTGGTGCGAGGAGGTAGGGTTGGCGATCCAAGGTGTTTTAGTGGGTAGTTCCAATCAACAGTTGGGTAGTCCTGTGGAGAGTCCCACACTCCGTGCGTAAATGCATTTCACCTTGTAAAAAAAGGGTGGCGGTTGACAATTTGAAATGATATGTGCATGGGTATCTCTGGTGTGTCTGCCACGCAATATAGATGGGGCTCGTTGCTCCATCCGGTTGCTTTTATCTATCCATTTCTCAGGTTCACCTTTGACTTTTTGGGTATGACCACTGGATGCTCTCCAGGTTGTTATGCAATGGTTTGTAGCTTTTGTGTTGAAATTTTTGATGAGGTCTGTAGCTGGGACAATTCTGGTGAAGTAGTGGTTGCCGGACCGGCCAATCGCTACGAGTGTGTCTGTTTTCCGTTGCCTAGGATGCCCGCTTGCCCAAAATTTGAGCAGGTTTAATGTAACCGAAAGTTGTTGTTTGTTGTTACGCTGGGGATACCATTTCCGACTCGTTTGTTTAGTTTGGATCCATCGGTGAATATTTGGTGATGATAAGAATAGTTCTCTTCGATTAGTCGGTGGCTGAGGGTTTGGGTTATCGGTTGTGCTCCTGCCCGGAAGGTGCTGGTTAAAATGGTGTCGATATGGGGGCAGGGGATTTTGAACCATTCACGATGACGCACCTGTAACTTAGCAAGTTTTTGCATCCTTGTGTTACTGTACATTAGGTATAGGTCTTTGGCAATGGTAAGTAATGCTCGATTGTTGCCTTTTATTCTTTGTAGAAAACCAAGAGCTCTTATAAATGGTGATATCAGCGTGCCATTGAAATGGTAATATTCCGGTTTCTACGCAAACGCCGAATGCCGGGGTACTTGGTAACAGGTTGCTTGCAGACGGATTGAGCGGTTATAGAGAGAAGCCAGTGTTCTTAGCATAATCTTAGCATATTCGGCTGTTGATTAGGGCTTTACTTATATTGACAGCTGATATCCGGTTCTATCTGGGGTGGCTGCAACTTATTGTGTCGATGAGCCGTAGTCGACTTTCTCAGTCCCTTTTGAGGGTGCTTGAAGTGCTCTTTGAAGGTGAGTTTTCTATCGATGGTGTTTCAAGTATGTTGGGAATTCGTTTGAAGGGTATATTGGTGCTATCAGGTGCAAGCTCCCGGCCGAGCGGTGGCGGGGGAGGAATAACGAAGAGGATGTTTCTTTCAGTTCTATACGGAGTAACACTCTCCAATTCGGTTTCTCTTTTATGTCATTGTATTGATTCATCCACGTATTTGAGATTAATATCACGAAATTCACCTTTTCTGAGTTTCAATTATTCACAACACTTCATGGTGACTAATGCTTGGAACTGTCTATGGTTTTATAACAATAGTTTTTGTTTTACAACATTGCTGCGCTGACTAATGCCCGGAAATGTGCATGCTTCTATAACAAAGTTTATACCTGAAGGTTGCGGCTACGCTGATATGATGGTTTCTTTCACATTTTCCTACTTTTTCTACAATACTAGCAAATTCGAAGGAAAATTTGCTAAGGGCGCTGCATGCCCCCTTACTTACTGAGCTTGATGTTACCTGAAGGGTAGACATCAAGTCGAATGCGCTGGTTTATAACATTAAGGCTTGTAGCTGGATCACAAATTTCTGTGTTTCTAATTACTATTGCCGGACTTGTTTACATGTTTTGGCTATACGCAAATTAAATTTCCTAGCCTTACGATGGTCCTCGTGTGTGTGTTCTCCTCTGACGCCATCCTGTCCCATGGTATGCTTCTATTGTTGCTTTATCTGTGGGAGTGATCGAACGGTTGCTAGTCTCGGACTCTGGGTTCCGTGTCGTTCTCGTTCCTAATAGCTCGTTGTTTAGGTACTTGTTTCGTTGGGCATAGTTGAAAATTGATCATTGAGATTACTGCCAGTAGTAATCACAGTTCCGTAAAAATATATGTGATGAGGCTTCTTCGTTGATTAGTCATGTATTGGTATTCTGTATTGTTGCTTCTCATCATGGCTTCTCGTTTGGTACAATGTGTTGAGGCTCCAAGCAGCTTTTATGCGTTTCATTTGATTTCGTGGTTATTTTCTTCGTAGTGTATTTTTTAAACAACCAATTGTTTAAATTTTCGCGTATTAATAAACTTTGATTTTCATATATTGGTTTATGGTACTCAGTTGAGCTTTTGACGATGCTCACTGAATAAAATACGGGGTAGCAATTTGTAACGTTGTGGCATACCCATGCAAGTCATCTTTAACTGTGTTGACTGCATTTACCTCTTTCTTGTTTTGTTATCAGTTGTACTTGTTGATGTAGCAATCTGTAGCATTGCCATTTTTTCGATTTGTTATCTTCTTTATAATTTTTCTGCCTAGATTTCTCGACTCGTAATTGCCTCGATTTTCAACTCTGCTGCTCTTCCTTCTGACACCTTGGTGATTCCCCGGTTCCCTTTGTCTTCAACTTGCCACCGCATCCGATCACACCCTCTCGTTCTCTTAGGTAGCTTGGCTAATCTACTGACATCCTTCCTTCTGCGATGACTATTTTCGAGCACACACACAGTTTGGGACTCTCTAAAAAGAAACTCCTATTCATTTAGTATGATTCTGTGCCTTTAATGTAATTAAAATAATGTTATTATTTGTATAATAATTAATTATATAATTTGTTTTTACAATCGCATTGTGCATCATATTCTCTTATAATTTTTTTTTGTTATCATATCTTTATGCATCGTATTTTTTTGTTTTGTTTTCGTTATCTAACATGTTCTTTCTATTAGTTGAATTTATGTTTTTTTTCTCTATGCATTTAAGTGTTTCTGCGATATATTTATTCGTCTATATGTTATCTCGTGTATTTTTCCACTAATCGAGAGGTTTTTATGTTTACTTTTATATATATATATATATATATATATATATATATATATATATATATATATATATATATATATATATATATATATATATATATATATATATATATATATATATATATATATTTTTTTTTTTTTTTTTGAGGTACCTTTAACCCGTAGATACAGGTCGACAACCCGTCTGTCGACAATACGTCTGTCTGTGGATATAAAATTGTTATTAAAGTTGCGGCATGCTAATGCTTGTTGCAGGTTATAATGAATCTTTTCTAAACCCTTTTTTTTCTAAACTTTTCCCGCAACTAGCTTCTATGCCGTGTTCATTTTAATGGTGTCTTACCATCCTTGCCTCCATAGCTTCAGAAGTCGTCCTTCCGTTCTATTACTGGTCGGTTGTGTAGTGCTCATGCCGCAGCTTCTCTCCCCCACTACCTGAGCTGGTTCTTTCGGTACGTGTTCCTGTTTATCCTTTCTAAAAATAAACTCAAATCTGGGTTATAATATTTTTCTAATAATAATGGGAACCTGTAAAGTAACTTAGATTCTAATTTCGTGCTGAATGTGTTATCTTAAAAAATTGTTTTGTTTACATCACCCATGTGCTGCTTTTTGGTGTTCGTTTTGTTTCCGAACTATTCCCATTTATGCTGCCAATTTTTATCTCTCTGTTTCTTGAGGATTCCAATATTATTAGTTTGTTAGTGATATAGTTTTCATATATATGTATTTTTTCGATCCCCATGAATTCTTTGGTACATATTATGTTAATTATTTGTTGTATCTTTCTTTCATTGTGTTTCATGTAAAAGTTATTATATGTCCATATTGTCATATCTGTATTTTATTGACATTTTGATTTGAGTGCGTAATTTGCACTTAAGAAATCCTCAATTCATTCATATAGTACGCATCTCTTATATTTTTCATTCCGGGGTCGCGATCCCCTTGTCCATACACACTTAATCACGCATACAAGTATCATTGCATAAATGCATACATTATATAGAAATTATTTGCTGGCCAGCGTCGTTTTGATAGTCTGTTCGCTTGTGTCTTATCCTTTTCTTGTCGTATCCGTCATATCTCATCTTTATTTTATTTTATTTTTTTCGAAGTATTCTTTTAGTGTCCTCTCAGTGTTAGTTTTATATTATTTAATGATAAACCATTTTATTTCACCATAGAAATTCTCCTTATTTATAACATTGCTTCCGTATTCTATGCCATTATGTTTACCTCCCTTGCGTAATGTACTCTTCTGTTTTTTTCTAAACGCATTGTAACTTTTCCCAAGCTCATTTTAATTTGTAGCATTATAGCTTCCTCCCAAGAACAAATTTTTTTCACATCTATAATCTTCCTCTTGAATTTAACTTTTTTTTTTCTTATGACCTGCACGGTATTGCTGTGTATGACATGATTCTCATGTTTAAAACATATTTGAATATTTTTGATTGGTTGACTCATCTAGGATCATTAGAATCCCATATTTTCCCATAATTAATTTCCACTTTGTATTACTTCAACTATATGTTTGAATTTCTTTAAGTATACTCTCTCTTTTTCCTTCTTCATATGTTTTCCCCCCATTATATATCTTCTTTGACAATGTTGCTTTATTGTCCCTCTGATGTATCTTCATTATCATCAGTTTATTATCATCAGTTTCACTTTATTTTTTTTTTCTTCGTTTGGTGTCCATTTGTTTTCATTGTGTTCGTTTCATTGCATAAGTAAAATTTTATTTCTTATTGACCCTCTCTTATTACCTTCTCAACAGTTTTAAAATCCTTCTGCTCGCAATCATGTTTTGTTTTTCGTGTTCGAATTGATTCATTTCGACTTTCATCTTACATATTTCGCTGATATTTTTCCCTTCTTGGTATATTTTTCATGTTTTTATCTTATCCATTGTTTTCCTTACACTGTGGTTTTAAGTTTTTCGTTGAATTCTTATGTCAACGTATCATTGTATGATGTTTGCTGTTAATTTCTTTTATAACTGTATCCTATTTTTCTTTATTTCAATTACTCTCAGGGTTTCAATTTCCCTTATGTTTTAAATATTATTCCTTTGTATTTAGTTTTCCGATGAAACTTTTAATACAATATGTTTATTTTCGTGTATCACTTTGTATACATGTTGAATCTTTTTATTACTTTTCTAATGTTTCTTGGATAATTTCTTAATTATCTCAATATTCTGTGATAAGGTTCAGTTTCTCAATCCATATACTTTTTCAATCGGTTATTGTGAACCTTTTCTAGTCTATTCCCATTCTTTATAGTTGTTGTTTGCTCACTAGGAAGAGCAACTACTTCATACGGTCCTCTCCAAAGTGATTGCAATTTTTGTCCTGCGCATGTGGGATTGGCTTTTACTAACACTAAATCTCACCACATTGGTTGCCATTCGTTCGAGTTTTTATCATACAACTCCTTGCGTTTTTCTTTGGACTTAATTAAATTTTCTCGAGCCTGATGATGCAATCGCTTGAATGATGATCGCATCTCATTTACGTAGTCTTCATAGTACATTCCGTCATTGTTGTATTTGTAGACGGAGTTTGGGATGTTCGCCCGTCTTCCGTATAATAATTCAAACGGTGTATAACCCGTTGAGGAATTTACAGTGAAACTGAAGAATGGGAGTAATTGATCCCATGTTTTCGATTCGTTACCTACGTATTGTCTTAAATAGGTTTTCAGTTCCCTATTCGATCGTTCCACCAAGTTTGCTTGTGGATGATATGTACTCGTAGTAATTTTTTTAATTTTTAAAATTTTACATACATTTTTCATAAGAGAACTAACGAAATTGGTTCCATTATCGGTTACCAATTCGGCGGGTGTTTCATATTTACAAATATAATTATTCACGAAAGTTTGCGCGACCGTGGCACTCTCTTGATTTTCCATCGGTGCTACAATTAGATATCTAGTCAGATCGTCTTGCATCACAAGTCCGTATCTGTTCCCCCATTCTGACTCGGGTAATACCACTATGTCCATATACAATTTCTCGAACGGTTCGGACGATGTCGTGGTAATTCTCATTGGAATTTTGTTCGCTCGACCGATTTTGTTTTTCTGGCACGAGCTACATTGTTTAACATAATTTTCGATATCCTTCCGCATATTAGTCCAATGGAATAGTGGACTCATTCTTTTCAACATCCGTTTGCTTCCAACATGTCCGCCTAGAGGAGCATCGTGGAATTCTTTCAATGTAGTTTCGCGGTCTTTTTCTGGCACCAACATCCTGTCTTTTTCCGGTGCATATAGGGTGAAAATTTTATCAATAAATCTTAACACTCGGCAATAAATCTTAACACATTTGCCTCAGGAGTTTTCTGCATGTTTCGAAAAGAGATAATTTGCATGTTCTTTGCATTTTTCAGGTCTTCAGGGCAGTTAGTGAATGCATCTACTAACCCATCTATTAGAATTCTTGTATCGGTTATTGATCTACTCGAGCCATTTAGAACCAACCCCCATATTTTATGATCTGGAATTGAAAATACTCTTCCATTTATGTAGTATTTTAAACCGTGTGGTAAGTGTATCAGCTCGGCTAGTTCTTTATATGCTGATCTACTGTTTACTATTACGAAAGTGCCATCAAAATCACTTTCGTTAGTTTTTTGTTTTGAAAATTTCAGCAGATCAAATTTGATGTCATTGTTATTTATGCATATTTCATATTCTTCGAAATATGAGAGTGCTCCCAAATCTTCCTTTTCGTCCCATCCAAAATCGATGTTTTCTAATCCGTCCATGTGCGGATTCCATTCTGTCTTTTGTTTATTTTTGAATAACGTAAACCTGCCTGATTTGTCTTTCAGTTGTTTTGGGAAAGTAGTTTTATTTTCCGCGTCTTTCCGCTTCGCAAGTTCATTTTTTTCTGCTTGCTGCTGTTGACGCTTTTGCTGTCTAGTGACTATTGAAATAGGGTGTAAGGACTCGGCCTGTTCGGGCAGTCTGGATAAAAAGTCTGCCACAACATTGTCTTTGCCTTGTTTATAGCGAATGTCCATTTCCAACCCTTGAAGTTTCAGACATAAACGCGTTAGCGTAGGCGAAGTTTCTTTTAAATGCCATATTGAAATCAGCGGTCTATGATCAGTGTATACAATAAATCTCTTATTATAAATGAAATGTTTGAAACGGTTCACTGCCCATACGATGGCTAACAACTCTTTTTCAATCGTATGGTACTTTCTTTCAGCACCTACTAGACCTCTGCTTGCATATGAAATAGGCCTGTCGATCGATTTGTCATTCGAGAGTACTGCTCCAATAGCGTACTCGCTTGCATCTGTCGTGATCACGAACGTATCTTTATAGTTCGGTCTAACTAACAGTGTGTCAGAAGTTAAAAAATTCCGCAATTCCTCAAAAGATTTTTGACTCAAAAGATTTTTGAGATTTTTTTTTTTGATTTTTGATTTTTGACTCTTCTGTCCAAGTAAACTTAACATTCTTTCGCAAGAGATCGTTCAAAGGTTTACGTTTCTCTGCTATGTGCGTTATGAATTTTCCATAAAAAATTACTGTTCCTAAAAATGACCGAACACCTCTGACTGTTTTTGGTGCCGCCATCTCTTTAATTGTTTTTATATTGTCCTCCATAGGGCGAATTCCTTCTTTGTCAATTACATGTCCTAAATACTTTATTTCATTTTTCAAAATTTGGCATTTACCTGGCTCGACTTTTAGATTATGTCGACGGAGAGCCTCTAAAACTTTGCGTAAGTTTTCATTGTGTTCTTCGATGGTAACACCGAAAACAATTATATCATCCAGATAGACGATTGATTTAACCCCTTCTATCTCACAAAGTACCGTATTCATTAATCTTTGGAACGTCGACGGGCTGTTACGCAGGCCCATATGCATTCTTGTAAATTCAAAGTGGCCTTTTGGAGTTGAAAACGCAGTCTTGGCTGCATCTTTTGAGTTAATTGGTACTTTCTAAAACCCTGATTTTAAATCCAAGGTAGAAAAATGTTTACTGTTTCCAAGATTATCTAGAATCTCGTCAATTAGTGGAATTGGGTATACAAATGGCTTTGTAACTAAATTTAAAGCCCTGAAGTCAACCACGATTCTGTATTTCTTGTTACCAAATTCATCGTCCTTCTTAGGAACACATAGGACTGGTGCATTCCACGGGCTTTTGCTAGGCCTTATGATACCTTGTCTACGCATTTCTTCAATTTCTTCATTAATATGCTTCTTTGTAGCTTCTGGAAATCTGTATTGCCGTTTGTTGATAGGCACGTTTGACGTGGTCTCAATTTCGTGCACTGCCGCATCAGTGATAGTTAATTTATCCCCCTTCAGATAGAACACATCGCTATATGATGCCATAATCTTCTCTATATCCCCAAAATTTTCTCTTTTTAGATGATTCATATTTAGTGATTCTAATACTTTTTCCGTTCGGTCTCGACCAGTTATTTGACCGTATCTTTTATTTTCCGTAAGAATTACATCTTGGTTTGAATCTAAATCAAGGAAACACTTGTCTTCCTCGTCACACTCTCCGCCTATAAAATCTTTTTCCTCTTCTTGAGTAATATTAGTCCCACAACGTGGAAGCATGCTATCTGAACGATCGTCGTTTTTATGTACATCATAGTTGTTCTGATACGATGCATTAATGTTATCATTTTTATTCACTTCATATTTATTATGCTTTGCTAAACTGCTTTCCAAGACTTGAGCATTGACGATAATTACTTCATTTTTGACACTCTTTGCATCAGTTTTAATATGTTTTTCGGTTGTCCTATTTCTACTAGGAGATTTTTTTATTTCAAAATTATTCTTTACTTTAGTTGCACTGTTTGAAGATATCTTTAGCTTCTCATTATTATCATTTACTTCATTATTTCTTTCATTATTTATGCGGCTTGATATTTCAATGTTGTACTCATCCTTATCTGCAGGACGCATCCCATAATGCTTAGTTGCATGTACCTTTTCTTTTCCTGTTACTGGTATATTTGCTAAATTATTGTGCTCGTTTGGTACACTTAGGCATATGTACTCGAAATTCCGAGTGACATAAATTGTGTATATCTTTAAAAACTCTGCTCCAATGATTCCAGGAACACACAAATCTTTTACTATATAAAATCTAACTCTGTAATGTGTTTTTCCAATCACCAACGTGACTTTTACCGACCCAATAGTCTGTGATTGAGTTCCATCAAAACCTGCGATGTATAAATTATCTTTATAGTTTATTTTCTCTGATCCTATTTTCGCGACAGTATCCCATCTCATTACGTTATAAAATGCTCCAGTATCGAGCAAATATTTGATTTTTTCGTTAGGTGTTTTTGCAGCAGCAACTTTTACAAATAACTGATTGTTTTTAGCACACTCTATTTTTAACATTTCGTGAGGCGGCATACCTTCTTGCCATTGCCCCGTATAATTTTTTGTCGTTTCTGTACACTGCGTACCCTGTGGTTCGATTGATCATACGCTTGGTATTTTTCCTGTATTTTGACATTGTTCTCTGCCTCATATTTTTCGACTCTCTTCTCCTGTTTCTGATGAGCTTCATATGATTCTGTTTTTGGTTCAAAGGTTAGAGGTATTTTCCGTAAGCATATCCAACCTTGGTCATTGTGTATGCTAGTCACATACTTATTCATAAATGTCATTCCCAAAATACCCCCTTGAGTCAAATTCTCCACTACGTCAAACTTCGTTTGGAAAAGTCTTCCTGCGATGATGAAGTTTAGTTCTACGGTACCTAATGTTTTTCTAACAGTACCTGTTACCCCGGAATATTCCATGATTTCGTTTTCATTAATTGTATATGCTCCCATGTACTCTGCATTTCGTCAACTTATCAAGTTGCCAGGTGCTCTAGTGTCTACCAGCAACCGCATCTCGTTATTTGGTTCGTTTGCCGATCTCAACAACATCATAAATTCGTTGTCTTTCGTCTTATGTAATTTGACCCATATCCCTTCTTTTCGTTTTTTGTACACATCATTCTTCATTGGTTTTCTGTTATCGTCATTTTTATTCTCCCCGTATCGATCCCAATTTTGCATTTTACGTGTTTGCTTGGCTAAATTTGCATTCGGAGTTCTTGATGCTCCATATCTCATTTGATCAGGCATATTTCTGGTCCTGATATTATGATCAAATCTTCGAAATATTTTTCTATTACTGTATGTCATGCAGTTTACCCATAACTGTACTTCATTATTTTCGTAGTGTTTTCTATTATAATACCGATTTATTAAATCGTAGTTTTGCTGATACTCATTGTTTTCATATTGGTACCCTTCGTTAGTTCTAAACTTTTGATTCCTCATAAGGAGCTCTGTTGCTTGAAGTCTGTGTTCAAGTACTTCGATATGTTTTCGTTCTATATCAATTTCTTCTAAATACTCCAGTAACTCATACAATGTCTTTTTTTTGTGGCCTTGTGCCATTCGTTTCAATTCGTCGTTGTATAAGCCTGCTAAGCAATGTAGTCTTAGACTGACTTCCATTGGCGATTCCCGAGCAAAGCACCCTTCATTGTAATTGTCCAACTGCTCTTTAATTTTCATTATGCGCTTTTTGTAATTTTTGAATGGTTCATTGGGTTCTTGCCGCAAAGTTTCTATTTTTAAAACAACGTCTTCGATTCTTTCGATTTCTCCAAATTCGCGTATAAGATTTTCTTTGATTTTAGGCCAATTTTCGGCTTTTATGTGCAGTAATCTAGCTGCTGCTTCTTTTTTCAACTTCAATAATATTACGTAGATTAGATCGTCTCTAGATGTCTCTTCTGGGAATTGTTTTTCGAAATGTTCAATATGATAGATGAACGAATCTAACTGTTCGGTAGTTCCATCGAACTCCGGAATGCACTGCAGTGCTTCCGCTTTAGGGAATTGAAATTCCATGCTTGTTTGAATTTGATTCTCGTACTATGATATCTCTGTCAAGCCTCAAAATTATTATTTGGCTTGCCGTATGTTTAGAAAATGCTGAAATGAATCCCCCTGGACGATATTCATTTTTGCTGTAAATAATTACAATCTTGATTCTTGACCGTGGTTATGGTCGACATTCATTCACGTAAACAAACTTGACCTAGTCTCACATTACTGGTCATTGTATCGTACAAAGCTTCAACTGCTACGAGCCCTGCGTGGTCGAATTTCGTTCGAATTGGCATTTTTTTTTGTTTATTATTGAGCCAGCCCAACTCGGTGCTCTCAAATTTGTCATACCCGCCGTGTGCGCAAACCAAACTGTCTTTGTTAATTCCGCTACAAAGGTCGGCGGCATAGGCTTCAACAGCGCATCGTACCATACTCGTGGTTTAACATTATAGTTAACCGTACGCGACTCAAAGTCAATGTCGGTTTATTATTATTATTGTCATATATCGCTACCGTACTCTGTTTTTATTTCGGTTGCCAGATTTTTTTACGCAAATATGGCCGCGATTGTTTTTGGTGTGTTACCTAGCAACACATTTTGCTATAGGCTCCGCCCATACGGGTTGGTTCACCATCGTTTTAAATATATATACTTCGTGGCATGCACTCCTGGTGCCTATATCACTGACTTGCTTCGTTGTGTCAGACGGCTACTTTTGCTTATTCGCAAAATGATGATTCAAATTACCGATTCCTTCGCTCATACGCATGAGGTTCGGTTGGTCACCTTGACCTTATAATCATTACACCAGTGCTAACTGTTCAGCTGGTCGTGATATTCGTGCTTTCTCAACGAAGGCAAAAAAAACTTCTTAGGCCTTCATGCTAGTATGGCCCCTTTTGTAAGTATTATCGCGGTTGTTTTTTTTTTCTTCAACACATGCGCTCGTATTGACCGTTGTCAAAACGTAAACAAATCAACTGTGAGCGTAATCTATACGTCCGCAGTTTTCAAGGAAACTTGAACAAAATTATTGCTTGTTAAATGACTCAACAACGGAATGTATATAACTGTTCTACAAACCCGCTGTAGGCATGAGAAAAAGTTCTGATATCGTTTACCAGTTGATGAATTGTGTGTAATGGGGTTAGAAAAATAATGTTGGTCATTGTGAGCGCGAGAAAAATTTTCGCGCTAATCGCCATCAGAAAAATTTTCGCGCTAATGCCATCCTAATAGATTTACCTTGCATTTTGTTTTCTAATAATTTAGCGCTCACAATAAGTGGCAACATTCGAGTATGGGTAATTCCTTTTTAAACTTTACGTAATCAAAACAACAAAAAGAATAAGTAAAATAATGGAGACTCACCATACTAATACAACTTCGCCCAACATCCTTAATTCCGAATTCCTATTCCTTAGTCCTGGCGTATCCTTGCTGCTATAGCACGTATCGCTGTCACCACCGCTGTCACCACTTGCAAGCTCCCGGCCGAGCGGTGGCGGGGGAGGAATAACAAAGAGGATGTTTCTTTCAGTTCTATACGGAGTAACACTCTCCAATTCGGTTTCTCTTTTATGTCATTGTATTGATTCATCCACGTATTTGAGATTAATATCACGAAATTCACCTTTTCTGAGTTTCAATTATTCACAACACTTCATAGTGAACTCGTCGGATATATGTCTCCACATTTACTTGTTTACATTAATAAAAGAAGTTATTCTTCAACACATATTTTTGTTGTCGTATATTATCAACACTACCCTAACCCGAGCAATGGTTGTGTCTAACTATTTTTTCTTTTGCATGTGAATATCAAACCTGCACATGAAACTATTAAATCTTCACTCATTACAGCAATCTTTCACTCAATTCTTTAGGTGCCTTTCGAAATCTAATATATATTCCATTATAAACAATATTTCTTACTTGATTTTGAGGTCACTTGATACTCAAGCCTCACAATGCACACATGTTCCTATAGATACTGTATTATACTCCGAACTAGCCAACTACTTGTCTACGGGCTGACGCCCGAGACCAACGGATATTTTCCGCGCACTCTGAGACTGAACTGACTGCTGATTCTTCCCAACTAGGGGTTTTTAAGCTCCTAACATTTACTTTCGGGTGAAGCCCGAAGATTTTAGTACAAGCCGAGCTTGTGATTTCAAGTAGAAAGTTCATCCGACTTTCTCCCGAAGTTCTACCGAAAGTCGAGACCACTGTCGCTAGGCCAGAGGCAGTGTCCGTAAAAAAATATAACTTTGTTTTTACAACATTGCTGCGCTGACTAATGCTTGGAACTGTCTATGGTTTTATAACAATAGTTTTTGTTTTACAACATTGCTGCGCTGACTAATGCCCGGAAATGTGCATGCTTCTATAACAAAGTTTATACCTGCAGGTTGCGGCTACGCTGATATGATGGTTTCTTTCACATCTTCCTACTTTTTCTACAATACTAGCAAATTCGAAGGAAAATTTGCTAAGGGCGCTGCACAGGTTAAAGTGAATTTTTCCTGCAGCGATATGGTGCGAGTTACAACAGTGTACAATGGTGCATTTTTAGGGTGCAATGGAAAATCCGACAGAGTTCGCACATTGGCCGATATTATGGACTGCAATTTGTATTTTGCTACAGATAAATGAAGATGTCATCGGCTTTGACTAGTGTGTGGAGGTTGCTTTTTAAGATTTTGAATATTGGATTCATTGCAGTTATGAAAAGTGTAACTCCTCATGCTGAACCTTGGGATACTCCGTTGTCTTCGTTGACGAGTGATTAGTGGTTTCCTCCTATCTTCACCAAGAATTGTCGATTTTGAAGATAGTTACTAAGGATTGCCATGGAATACCCATGTTGCCGGTTATTCCTTGTTTATGTAATGTACGCAGTACTCCTTCTCTACATACTGTGTTGCAGGCTTTGGCTATGTCTAGGATGGCTATGTCTGCGTGCATATCCATTGCATCACGTAGAATCTACCTCAAGGTTCCTAGGTGAGATCCTGTTCCGAAGCCTTGCCGGACGGCGAACTGACGTTGATCGAGAAGTATGTTGGTTTCAAAGAAAGCTATCAGGCGGAGATTTATCATTCTCTCCATGATTCTTCCAATACATGGAAGGAAACTGATTGGGTGGAAATCTTTGACGGTTCTGTTCCTTCACATTTCTTGGAAATGGGAACAACTAAGGCACTTTTCCAGTAGTCAGGTAATTCGACTCACTCCCATATTCTTATGTGGCATGTAAATAATGCCTTTTTAGAATCCGGAAAATGTGCTGAACGAGTGGGTAGCTGATTTCATCGCTTTCGGCTGATTGACCTTGTACAGAGTATAGTGCATGCTGGAGTTCATGGCCTGCGAATGGTAAGTTGAACTGTTGTCCAGTGTGAAGATGAATCGTTGTTTTGTTTAGTTCCAATTTGGCTTTTTGTTTAGGAAGGATGGGTGTAGGGCACTGTTGGCTGATAGTGAGACGAAGTAGTTGCCCAGCTCATATGGCATTTTGGTAGTAGTGCCGTTGGTATTGAGGGCGAAGCCTGTGTGGCGACGTTTACCGTTTAGTGCGTTGACTCTTCTCCAAAGCTCGACTGTGTTGGAGTCCGGCGAAACTCCTGACCATAATCTGGCCATTAAGGTTGATGCTATGTAAATGTCGATTGATGAAGCTGAGTTTCCACGGAAGAAAGTACTTCTCTCGTAACTTAGTACTAATGCATTGTGGTCTTCGATAACCACCGCTATTGTAGTACGGTACAAACTTGGTGATGGGGTAATATCGGATATCAGTTCATCGTAACTGACTGGATGTTTACCTTGGTTATATGAGGGGGGTTCTTTTTCGTGCTGTGCTTGGTTTTCCTGATTGACATTGCTCGTGTACATTGCGATTTTGTTAAGTTATACATGCGATTTTGTTGAGTTATACATCTCTTTAGAATTTCAAATTCGTTGAGGACCAGGACGTTCATTTGCAAGCTTTTTTGTAGTTTGAATTTGTTTTATTTAAGTTTTGTTAATAATTGACTATTTGTGACATTCTTGTACGAAATGGGGTCCTGAATTTGGATATATCATTTTTATGAAGCTTATTGGCTGCGTCGGTCAGCTTTCTGTTGATTTTTGTGCATCAGCCCTAATTTTATTATAGATCAAGATCAGGCTGAAATCATATCAAAAGATCTTCTAAAAACATAGTTCGCTATACCTTAGCTAGTACAGATATTAACACATGGATCAATAAGTCCCGAGACTAAAGCAGAGATGGCACTCGTAGTAAACCAGTAACCACGTCTTTCTAGAGTACTGGCTGAAATCATATCAAAAGATCTTCTAGAAACATAATTCGCTATAACTTAGCTAGTACAGATAGTAACACATGGATCAATAAGTTCCGAGACTAAAGCAGAGATGGTGCTCGTAGTAAACCAGTAACCACGTCTTTCTAGAGTAAACCTTTGCTTGAAACGGGTCAAAACTTTAAGTCCATCCGACCAGAAACAGCTGAGTTATCGAGGTTGGAGTAAAGTCGTTTTGTAGTTTGTTTAAAACATGGAAAAACCCGAATTTCGTGTTTTGAAAAAACATTGTTTTGAAAAAACTTTGCTTTGAAAAAACATTGTTTTTAATGGCCGTGCAAGCGAAACAATGGATTGAAAAATGTTTTCCGGACTCTTGTGCATCAAAAGCAACGATTTGTCGGTGGTTCGCCGAGTTTAAACGTGGTCGTACCGACACAAATGATGCGGAACGCTCGGGTAGACCTGTGGAAGCCGTTACACCGGAAAATGTGAGTGAAGTGACAAAATTTATAATGAAAGATCGTAAAGCGAAGCTCCGTGAGATTGCTGAGATGACACAGATATCATATGGAAGTGTATTTACTATCCTTCATGAAAAATTGAGCATGAAAAAGGTTTTTTCCAAGTGGGTGCCGCGATTGCTTTCGATGGAACAAAAACAGCAACGAGTCGATGATTCAGAGAGCAGTTTATCAAAAAAAAAGCGTTGGAACGATTGTATCACCCTAAAAGGTGATTATGTTGATGAATAAAAAAATTTTGCAAATAAAATGTTGTTTCCATTGTTAGTCTCGGAACTTATTGATCCATGTGCTATATTAGTAAAGTTTTTACGTTGCTCACAGCAGCCAACATATTGCATCAGTAAGTAACAACTGTACCACTGAACGAGGAAAGCATGTTCGGACAAGTTAATTCATTATGCACACAAGCGACGCGATCGCGCGGCAATCGCATATATCCATGGCAATGAAAACATGTACATTGATTATATGTGGTAGTTAGTTAACCCAAGAATGCCTAGTATGGATGAGTTCGAACACCTTTGCGTAAAACGACAGAAAAGAACATTTCGCATTTAAGAGTTGGCAGTGAATTCCAGATATATGTAAAGCTGGAATAATATACAATTTTTGAGTATAAAAAACCGTTTCTGAATTTATCGGGGTCTTCTTAGTTCAACTGTTGGTCCCGAAACACCGGAGCTCGCGGTTGTTGTTCCACTTTGTATCCCTAGGTCGATCTACTTCCTTGTTTGTAACGCAGGTGGGGAATCAGATCAACCATACGACCAGACTTAATATCGGTTTGTAACGCAGGACGGTACTAACGGACCCCAAAGTCTGTGTCTGCTTTTCCGTTGCCTAGGATGCCCGCTTGCCCAAAATCTGAGCAGGTTTAATGTTACCGAAAGTTGTTGTTTGTTGTTACGCTGTGGATACCATTTCCGACTCGTTTATTTAGTTTGGATCCATCGGTGAATATTTGGTAATGATAAGAACAGTTCTCTTCGATTAGTCGCTGGCAGAGGTTGTGCTCCTGCCCGGAAGGTGCTGGTTAAAATGGTGTCGATATGGGGGCATGGGGTTTTTGAACCATTTACGATGACGCACCTGTAACTTAGCAAGTTTTTGCATCCTTGTGTTACTGTACATTAGGTATAGGTCTTTGGTAAGTAATGATAGGTTGTTGCCTTTTGTTCTTTGTAGAAAATCAAGAGCTCTTATAAATGGTGATATTCGATGAGCCGTAGTCGACTTTCACAGTCCCTTTTGAGGTGCTTGAAGTGCTCTTTGAAGGTGAGTTTTCTATCGATGGTGTTTCAAGTATGTTGGGAATTCGTTTGAAGGGTATATTGGTGCTGTCAGGTTAAAGTGAATTTTTCCGGCAGCGATATGATGCGAGTTACAACAGTGTGCAATGGTGCATTTTTAGGGTGCAATGGAAAATCCGACAGAGTTCTCACATTGGCCGATATTATTTTGCTACAGATTGGCCGATTTGTATTTTGCTACAGATAAATGAAGATGTCATCGGCTTTGACTAGTGTGTGGAGGTTGCTTTTTAAGATTTTGAATATTGGATTCATTGCAGTTATGAAAAGTGTAACTCCTCATGCTGAACCTTGGGATACTCCGTTGTCTTCGTTGACGAGTGATTAGTGGTTTCCTCCTATCTTCACCAAGAATTGTCGATTTTGAAGATAGTTACTAAGGAATGCCATGGAATACCCATGTTGCCGGTGATTCCTTGTTTATGTAATGTACGCAGTACTCCTTCTCTCCATACTGTGTTGTAGGCTTTGGCTATGTCTAGGATGGCTATCCATTGCATCACGTAGAATCTACCTCAAGGTTCCTAGGTGAGATCCTGTTCCGAAGCCTTGCCGGAAGGCGAACTGACGTTGATCGAGAAGTATGTTGGTTTCAAAGAAAGCTATCAGGCGGAGATTTATCATTCTCTCCATGATTCTTCCAATACATGGAAGGAAACTGATTTGGTGGCTCTGTTCCTTCACATTTCTTGGAAATGGGAACAACTAAGGCACTTTTCCAGTAGTCAGGTAATTCGACTCACTCCCATATTCTGTTGTGGCATGTAAATAATGCCTTTTTAGAATCCGGTAGAAGATGCTGAATGAGTGGGTAGCTTTCGGCTGATTGACCTTGTACAGAGTATAGTGCATGCTGGAGTTCATGGCCTGCGAATGGTATGTTGAACTGTTGTCCAGTGTGAAGATGAATCGTTGTTTTGTTTAGTTCCAATTTGGCTTTTTGTTTAGGAAGGATGGGTGTAGGGCACTGTTTAGGGCGTTGACTCTTCTCCAAAGCTCGACTGTGTTGGAGTCCGGCGAAATTCCTGACCATAATCTGGCCATTAAGGTTGATGCTATGTAAATGTCGATTGATGATGCTGAGTTTCCACGGATGAACGTACTTCTCTCGTAACTTAGTATTAATGCATTGTGGTCTTCGATAACCACCGCTATTGTAGTACGGTACGTGGTCTGTCTAGCGATGACAATAAGATCTGTCTGTAAGTGGGTGGTGCTGGACGCGGTGTCCTTCCGGACTCCTAGTCGAACTGTTTGGTAGATGTTTTCTCGGGTCTTAGCTTCCCAGGAGTAATTATGGCCAAGATGTGTTTCTTGTATGGCCAAGCATATAGTGTTATTATTTGTGATTAATATTTGTAGGTCACCTAAAAATTCAACCCGTTAATGTTCCATTGTAATAAAGGTGTTTTTTGGTTGTACGTCATTTCTGTTTTATTTGTAATACTAGTGGGTTTGTGTTTGGTGTTTATGTTATTTGTCCGTCAATCACGTCCATTGATGTTTGCATGGTTGTCGGTTTTCCGTTTATTGTGTCATATCATCGCTTTCGGAAGATTGATACATTCCTCAATTTTCTTCTTCCTTTTCGGGAGGATGATAAGGGATGTTATGTCCGTCGTTTGTGCTCTGTTTTTTTCCTAGTGGCGACTGTGTCGGTGAGTTGGTTCTTCCATTGTCAGCTTTTTGTTGGTGTTTTTTGTTTAACTTGGTGATGGGGGTAATATCGAATATCAGTTCATCGTAACTGACTGGATGTTTACCTTGGTTATATGAGGGGGGTTCTTTTTCGTGCTGTGCTTGGTTTTCCTGATTGACATTGCTCGTGTACATTGCGATTTTGTTAAGTTATACATGCGATTTTGTTGAGTTATACATCTCTTTAGAATTTCAAATTCGTTGAGGACCAGGACGTTCATTTGCAAGCTTTTTTGTAGTTTGAATTTGTTTTATTTAAGTTTTGTTAATAATTGACTATTTGTGACATTCTTGTACGAAATGGGGTCTTGAATTCGGATATATCATTTTTATGAAGCTTTCTGGCTGCGTCGGTCAGCTTTCTGTTGATCTTTGTGCAACAGCCCTAATTTTATTATAGATCAAGATCAGGCTGAAATCATATCAAAAGATCTTCTAAAAACATAATTTGTTATACCTTAGCTAGTACAGATAGTAACACATGGATCAATAAGTCCCGAGACTAAAGCAGAGATGGCGCTCGTAGTAAACCAGTAACCACGTCTTTCTAGAGTACTGGCTGAAATCATATCAATAGATCTTCTAGAAACATAATTCGCTATACCTTAGCTAGTACAGATAGTAACACATGGATCAATAAGTTCCGAGACTAAAGCAGAGATGGTGCTCGTAGTAAACCAGTAACCACGTCTTTCTAGAGTAAACCTTTGCTTGAAACGGGTCAAAACTTTAAGTCCATCCGACCAGAAACAGCTGAGTTATCGAGGTTGGAGTAAAGTCGTTTTGTAGTTTGTTTAAAACATGGAAAAACCGAATTTCGTGTTTTGAAAAAAACATTGTTTTTTAATGGCCGTGCAAGCGAAACAATGGATTGAAAAATATTATCCGGACTCTTGTCCATCAAAAGCAACGATTTGTCGGTGGTTCGCTGAGTTTAAACGTGGTCGTACCGACACAAATGATGCGGAACGCTCGGGTAGACCTGTGGAAGCCGTTACACCGGAAAATGTGAGTGAAGTGACAAAAATTATAATGAAAGATCGTAAAGTGAAGCTCCGTGAGATTGCTGAGATGACCCAGATATCATATGGAAGTGTATTTACTATCCTTCATGAAAAATTGAGCATGAAAAAGGTTTTTTCCAAGTGGGTGCCGCGATTGCTTTCGATGGAACAAAAACAGCAACGAGTCGATGATTCAGAAAGCAGTTTATCAAAAAAAAGCGTTGGAACCATTGTATCACCATAAAAGGTGATTATGTTGATGAATAAAAAAAATTTTGCAAAAAAATGTTGTTTCCATTGTTAGTCTCGGGACTTATTGATCCATGTGTTATATTAGTAAAGTTTTTACGTTGCTCACGGCAGCCAACATATTGCATCAGTAAGTAACAACTGTACCGCTGAGCGAGGAAAGCATGTTCGGACAAGTTAATTCATTATGCACACAAGCGACGCGATCGCGCATATCCATGGCAATGAAAACATGTATATTGATTATATGTGGTAGTTAGTTAACCCAAGAATGCCTAGTATTGATGAGTTCGAACACCTTTGCGTAAAACGATAGAAAAGAACATTTCGCATTTAACAGTTGGCAGTGAATTCCAGATATATGTAAAGCTGGAATAATATACAATTTTTGAGTATAAAAAACCGTTTTTGAATTTATCGGGGTCTTCTTAGTTCAACTGTTGGTCCCGAAACACCGAAGCTCGTCGTTGTTGTTCCACTTTGTATCCCTAGGTCGATCTACTTCCTTGTTTGTAACGCAGGTGGGGAATCAGATTAACCATACGACCAGACTTAATATCGGTTTGTAACGCAGGACGGTACTAACTGGACCCCAAAGTCTATAGCGTGTAGCATTTGTTATGCAGGCGCTGCAAACTATAGATTCCATCTACACTTAGAGGTGGCTTGAACCGCAGGACATCTCTAACTAGAACCTTGCTCGAACGTCGTAAGATCGCTCAACCGGTGGGATATATATGGTGTTGATAGATGATAGGTCAGGCACGAAAATTAAGTGCTTTAGATAGGTCAGGCACAAAGTTTATGTGGTTTAGGGAAGTCATTATGTTGTATTGTAAATCTATTGTAAAAGAAAAAAATATAAGTGCGGTTTATGGTTTGAATAAAACGTCTCATTAATTATATAGATGACATTTCATGCACTAAAGGACATACCCCTCTCGTCGCTCTGTTAGGTGTTGCATTTGTGGTGACAGCGGAAAACAGAACATTAAAAAAAAGGACGGGTGTCGTGAATACGAATATGACACGCTTTATTTAATGCTTCCGAATTCGAATTGGTAGTTGATCGATTGTTTGAATTGTGCAACTTTCCCCTCTTGCATTACTAGAAATTTAAACGATGCGCTTAGACTAAATTACAGATTAGTTACATTAAACATTCTGAAACGCAATTAAATATTATGAAATAAGCAGTATAGTTCTTTATAATAAAATAATGGTGGTTCTGAAAACAACTTTTTATGAAAGCGTTGGTGATGGAGAGTGACGAGTTGAGTTAGTTCAGCACGCAGACTCTGAATTCTAAACCCATATTCCGGAACTAAGCTCTGAAATTTGAAGACGATTTTTCGCCATGACTACCAGAATGGGTTGTATAGAGTACAGTAAAGTAAATTTCCGCATAATTCTTTACGAGTATTATTATGGTTCTAAAACGAATAGAAGAAGTCTGGAATAAAGAACTGGACCCAGAGTTCAAGAACTAAATTTAGAATCAATAACAGACTCAGAATCCAGTTTCAATTCTAGAACTGCAGTTTCAGTTCCGAAATACAGTTCCAGAATCCAGTTTCAGCACGCAGGCTCTGAATTCTAAACCTACATTGCGGAACTAAAATCTGAAACTTGAACTTCTCGTTACGACTACCGAAAAACGAATAAGAGTTGCGACCTGAGCGTTTGAGGTTTTAACCACGCCGAAGGTAACAAAATCGAAATTAGTCGTAGTAGGTTATTCGTCTATCCACATCGAGTGTTAGATGACGAATATTGATCGATTTTCACCACGGTTCCCCTCTTATACGCATTCAGTTGAAGATATGTGTCTGACTACCTCAAAATCGTCGTCCTTGCGCGAAAAACCCAAGCGAAATAAAGAATTTTCCGCATTGTTTTCAAATTTTGCGAATACTTAATTTTTGAGTTGTTTGTGGTTATCTCACACTGTTAGAAATATTATCCTAAATTCCTGATCATATTTTTGATGAAATGGTGAAAGAATTATGTTGCTACCATTAATACAAGTCGAGATATTCACGTTTAAGTTCTGCCCATTCTTCCATATCGCTAATTTTGAAAAGGCACCCCATAGTAAAGTAAGTCGTATTCACGACAAAATACGGAACGCTATTCGAGAGGAGGTATTGTGTTTTTATGTTTTACCGTGAGTGAATTTAAAATGAAGAAAATTTTAATCAGGTGAGTTTACATTTAAGTTTTTCATACATAGAGTGGACAAATAAACGCACGACAAGGCAGGTTTAGGAATCCAGCGTTCTGTACAATGTCGGTACCAGTGATATCCGCGGTCATGCTGAAAATCTGAGTTTCTTTTTCTTCACTTCAGTCAGGTTTGCAGACGCTAGAGTGACAAAAAATTAGGATTTATTAATGAACTGCGCACGCAGCGAGCAGACAGTTAGAATAACAGCGGTTGGGTACATAATTTTGAAGCTAGAATATTTGACTGAGTGTATACGAAGTTTTGATCGCACTTATTTTACAGACGGTAGATTACGATAACTAATTTTCACGCTGGTTTTTCTGTGCTACTGTAAGCACATAATAGATAAATTTGTAGCATGATAATATTGATCCTTCAAGTACCATGCATCCAAATTAGTAATAGGTCGTAAAAACACTTGACGATCGTTACACTTCCCAAGAGCCAACCATTTGGTTCACATTAAGTTCCCATGCTAGCCGTCCGTGTTGCAACATATGCTGCACACGGCGAGCTAAGCAAAGTTCCCATGCTAGCCGTCCGTGTTGCAACATATGCTGCACACGGCGAGCTAAGCAAACTTCTCACACTATCCGCCGATGCGACATTTCTTTCCCTTGCGTAATGCGCTATAGGTTCAATCGCCTTCTTTTACATTGATGCACCAATCGATATTCTCTCGTTTTCCTCTCTCCCGCTAACAATTTATTTAATGAAAGAATTGTAACTGGCTCCTCCCACCTTTATGTACGTAGAACAGGCAGTAGGTTAGTTTAAGTTTAGAATTTCTCAATAAAGACAGACTTGGTAAAACAATCGACAAGGAAGGTTTACTACCTTCCGAGGTTCTTAATGAAGGAACAAAAAAGAAACGACATGGCGACCGTGACAAAACAAAAAAAAAAAAAAAGAAAAAGTATGCGCCAAGAGTTGCGCGTGAAGTGAACCAAAGGGAGCTCGCTAGAACTAGAGACTGTATTTTGCACTAATTGAGCTGGATTTTCCCTCCGGAGTATGTGGTTAGTTGAAAGTGCTACACGTTTTGCTGTCTATCGGCGAACAGGAAGACAACGACGCGTTGTAATTTACCTACGGATTTAGTGAATCAGTTAGCGAAAGTTGAGCAAAACGTCACAATCTAGTGCGCCGTGGTTTCGGTCTCAAAGTAAAGTTGGAAGTGCAAAACAGCGAAGATCCAAACTCAGCGGAACAAATGTGGTGAACCGCCGTCCAGTAGTAATACGAAATACAATATAAGTGTACAGAAGTAATGAACTGTTAAGTCACTACCCGTGCCAAGTGTCGTGCTTTGGTTTTGCCGTATACAACAACGCGCAGACAGCATCACCGTCTCTGGCTACCTGCTGCGGTGAAAGTTTCGGATAATGGGATCTGGATTTTGCGCCTAATGAGTTTCAATTTCCTGTGATGCAAAGAAGAACCGCAACGATGAACCCGAATGTATTTATACACTCCATCTCCACACTATACTTCAGGTAAATAATTAATAAGACCTCTAGAGATAAGTAGCAAGAAAAGAAAATAGTTATGGATAAACAGTGATAAATAGCAAAAGTTCTTTTATTTAGAACCCTCCATATCACCTTACAATAGCCCCATCCTCCTAGTACCAAAAAAAAACAAACGACGCTAAAAGAAAATGGAGACTTGTGGTAGATTTTAGACAACTAAACAAAAAAATACTAGCAGACAAATTGATACAATTTTGGATCAACTTGGTAGAGCAAAATACTTCTCAACACTAGATTTAATGTCAGGATTTCACCAAATACCTTTAGAAAATAACTCAAGAAAATTTACAGCCTTTTCAACACAAAGTGGACACTACCAATTCACACGTTTACCTTTCGGACTAAATATTAGCCCAAACAGTTTCCAAAGAATGATGACGATTGCCATGGCTGGACTTACACCAGAACACGCATTCGTTTACATTGACGATATAATAGTGATAGGATGTTCCATCCAACACCATTTACAAAATTTAACTAAAGTTTTTGAAAGAATTAGAAAATACAACCTAAAATTAAACCCAAACAAATGTAAATTTTTTAATACCGAAGTGACATATCTAGGACATAAAATTACAGATAGAGGAATATTACCAGATAGTACAAAATACGACGCCATCAGCAACTATCCGATACCGAAAAACAGCGATGACACTAGACGATTTGTAGCTTTCTGCAATTATTACCGTAAATTTGTACCAAATTTCGCAACGATAGCACACCCCCTCAATCAACTCCTTAAGAAAAACAAACAATTCGTTTGGACTAATGAATGCCAAAACGCCTTTAACACATTAAAACTACACCTAATGTCACCTAAATTACTTCAATACCCAGACTTCACACAACCCTTTATACTCACAACCGACGCTTCAGACGTAGGTTGCGGAGCTGTACTTTCTCAAATTAGAAACGGAAACGACTTACCTATAGCTTTTGCGAGCAAAAGTTTTACCCCGGGCGAAAAGAATAAATCAACGATACTAAAGGAACTGACAGGAATACACTGGGGAATAAATTATTTTAAGCCTTACCTATACGGAAAAAAATTTACGGTCAAAACAGACCACCGACCTCTAGTATATCTATTTAACATGAAAAACCCTACTTCTAAGCTAACAAGAATGAGATTAGATTTAGAAGAATTTGATTTCAACATAGAATATATTAATGGAAAAAGTAACGCTACGGCAGATGCCTTATCCAGAATTATAACAACCTCCGATGAATTAAAAGCCCTCAACATATTTAGAGTCAACACAAGAGCCATGACAAAATTAAATAATAATATTACTAATAACAACAATATTAACAACGACAATTTTAACAATAAACCGACAACTATGAAAGACAAGTTACCAATGACAAAAGATAAAAAGACTGATCACCTTGTTATCTATACGACCGAAAACCCGACTGAAACGAGAACCTTACCCAAGTTAAGAATTACTATAGAAAATACATACCTAATAATTAGCATATACAAAGACGCGCAAATGAAAAAATTAATAAAGCAAATAGCAACATATGTAAATGAAAGAAGAGCTCTAGAACTCATACTTTCAACACTAGAACAAGAAATGACAAAAATGAAAATAAATAAAGTCGCAATGTCGACAGAAGAAGCAATATTTAAAAGGGTACCCATGAATATATTCAAAACACTAGTACAACAAACGAATAAAAACATACAAATAATAATGTATCATCCACCCAAGTTCATCAGTGAACCTGGCAAGATACAGAATCTTTTAAAAAATTATCATGAAACCCCTACGGGAGGACACGTAGGACAGCATCGCCTGTACCTCAAAATAAGAGAATATTACAATTTTGAAGATATGAAAGGAACTATTTCACGATTCATAAAGGCCTGTGAGCCGTGTAAGAGGAATAAAATTTTTAAACACACTAAAGAAAAACAAATACTAACTAACACACCGTCAAAACCATTCGAAATAATATCAATAGATACAATAGGTCCATTACCCAAATCCAACAATAACAACCGCTACGCAATAACCATACAATGTGAACTAACAAAATACATTGCAATAATACCCATCCAAAACAAAGAAGCAAACACAATAGCTAAAAACTTAGTAGAAAAATTCATACTAATATACGGAAAATGTTTGGAATTAAAATCCGATCAAGGAACCGAGTACAAAAATGAAGTACTTGAGAAAGTATGCAAATACTTACAAATCAAACAAAATTTTGCAACTGCCTATCATCCGCAGACTATTGGGTCATTGGAGAGAAATCACAGATGCCTAAACGAGTATCTGCGATCCTTCGTCAATGAACACCAATCAGACTGGGATGACTGGTTACCATATTATGCATTTACTTACAACACTACACCACATTCGGAACATCAATTTACACCATACGAATTAGTCTTTGGAATTAAAGCAAAATTACCACAAGAAAATTACCCAAAGATAACGAACCCCGTGTACAATTTTGATCTATACAACAACGAACTCAAATACAAATTGGAAAAATCTAACGTAATAGCAAAACAAAGATTAAATGAAAGTAAAAATTCCAGATGCAAAAACTCAAATATCCATATAAACCCACTAGAAGTACAAATAGGCGAAATAGTGTATTTACAAAACGAAAATAGGAAGAAACTTGATTCATTTTATATTGGACCGTACACCATAATTAAGATTTTAGATGTAAATTGCGAAATCGAAAACAACATAACAAAGCAACGAATGATAGTACACAAAAACAGACTTGTAAAAGGTTAAAAAAATCCAAATTTTTATATACATTTTAAGGACACACATTCAAACCCCAATTAAACCACACATACAGTAGATTATATACAGCAGAAACACAACACACTTCAATGTTCACTATTCATTAATAATGTTAGGGAGCCAGTTCGATTACAATTGAATGCTTACACTACGTTACATCATTCAACCAAAGGAGGGTGATGTAGCATGATAATATTGATCCTTCAAGTACCATGCATCCAAATTAGTAATAGGTCGTAAAAACACTTGACGATCGTTACATTTCCCAAGAGCCAACCATTTGGTTCACATTAAGTTCCCATGCTAGCCGTCCGTGTTGCAACATATGCTGCACACGGCGAGCTAAGCAAAGTTCCCATGCTAGCCGTCCGTGTTGCAACATATGCTGCACACGGCGAGCTACGCATGGGAACTTTGCTTAGCTCGCCGTGTGCAGCATATGTTGCAACACGGACGGCTAGCATGGGAACTTAATGTGAACCAAATGGTTGGCTGTTGGGAAGTGTAACGATCGTCAAGTGTTTTTACGACCTATTACTAATTTGGATGCATGGTACTTGAAGGATCAATATTATCATGCTACAAATTGACAAAACGCAGCAGATGCAACCAAGTACATATCGACAATAATATCGTTGGGTAGCTATTGCACTTGACGCGCGCGCGAATGAAATAAAATTAAAACAGACATATATCTGGTTCGTAAGTTCGACAACCGCTTATGCTTCGGCAATGATTGTTGGTTTATAATCTGCAACCAACTATAACATAAGAAAAATATCGGAACAATTAGTTTTGAATTTTAAATTCAAAGTATCGTAAATGGAACAAATAAATCTTAAATGAAACGGTAGAACGTTTTCTCGTACTAATACAATATATTGAAATCCATTCAAACTAACAACCTATGCACATATACGAAATAGTGGCAAAAAGCGCAAACAATGCATTTTAAGCCATGCATATAGAAGCGGTACGATGAAACATAGTGTGAATAATAACAATAATGGGTAGCAACTTCGCGCGTTTGACCTCGCGATTGATTGTAACAACTGCTAACGTAGGTTAAATTATCGAATGGCTCGTGTTTTATGCACAGTCAAAAGTATGTATCGTATGTAATAATAGGACATTTGAAACTGTGTTGGCCATGGTCAAGATATTGCGGCCTACGATGATTTGTAGATGTTTGGAACATATCAAATTTGCTATGACTAAAAAGTATTTCGAGATTTCAATCAAAATATTAAACTAAAATAGATTGCATGAGTTGTAGCAAAATAATAAATTACATTTACATGTCACTTTGATATTTTATGCTGATCCGGGTTGCACACGATGTTAACATAACAAACTCGATGAAAATTGAGAAAATTAAGGAAGGGTTATAATAAAGGTAAAGAACAAAAATGCTTATCCAGGCGAAAGTTACTTGAGCAGGGATTAGCATTTTTGTTCTACACTTATATTGCGATGTGTTATACAATGACGAGTAATTTAAAACAAGGTCAAGTTTGTTTATGTTGATTGTGTTTTTTTTGTTAGTCCACCATGACCACGGTCAAGATCGTAGTTTTTCACTGTTAAATAATGATAGGTAGTCGAGGGAAATTAATCTCATAATGGTGGGGGTAGTGAAAACAAAACTATTAGAAGCGCGCAGCGTGTTTGAAAAATTCCTGCATATGTTAAAAATGATGCTTGTAAAACATTCAACAGAGGCTTTAAAAGGATACAAATTAAATGAAGAGCTACTAGTTGAAAAGATAAAGCGGCATAGCGAATTAAAGTCACATTGACAATGTCGAACGAAAATAATATTGAAGGCGGTGGTGCCTATCGATTTCCGATGTTGGATGCAATACATTGCATACCAGAGTTTCATGGTTCAGAGAATGAACTGGAACCATTTTTAAGTCAAATAAGTTATTTCGCGGAGCAAATCCTGCAAGGTGCGAATAAAAATCCTTTAGCAAATGTTATAATTACGAAATTTAAAGGAAATGCCGCAACTCATGTTGATAGAATAAGAGCCAACACAATAAATGATGTGTTCCAAAATTTGAGAGATCAATTTGCAGTAAAATTTTCGGTAGAAGAGATTCTTATCAGGATCGAAACTCTCGAACAAAAATATGGAGAATCTTTTGAAGAGTACGATGAAAGAGCGCTCCGAATAATGGAATTTATTGACGCTTAACAAGAGAATCGAGGCACGGAGGAAGTACAAAAATCCTTCGCAGAAAGAGCATTATCGATTCATTTTAAAGAAAGATTATCGAATAAAAACTTTAAGCAAATAGTCAAATTACAGGCACCTTGAGTTTCAAGAATTAATAAGATTCCTAAAAGAGGATGCGAAAATCAGCTATATATTAACAAATATTGAAAATCAGCTGCTATCCTACCATGCAAATGATAAACTAAAACTCTGTCCAAACAACAAATATAAATGTTATCCAGAGGGACAAATTGAAAATTCCCATAAATACAACCGAAATTTACACAATTTTATCGTAACGACAGGTGCTTGATCGAAGATAGCAATTTTGATAGTATACACTTAAAATATAATGAAAAACTACTGTGGGTAAACTGCATGACATACAGTAATAGAAACATATGATCATAATATCAGGACCAGAAATGTGCCTGATCAAAGGAGATATGAAGCATATAGATATTCGAACGCAAATAATTTCAAGGAAAAACGTCCAGAAGGGATATGGGTCAAACTACATAAGACAAAAGACTACGAATTTATGATGTAATTGAGATCGGCAAATAGACCAAATAACGAAATGAGTTTTCTAGTAGACACAGGAGCAAATGGCAACATGATAAGTAAACGAAACGCAGAGTACATGGGAGCATTTACAATTAATGGAAACGAAGTCATAGAATATTCCGGGGTAACAGGTACTATTAAAAAAACATTAGGTACCGTAGAACTAAATTTTGTCATCGCAGAAAAAATTCTACGAACGAAGTTCGTCGTAGTGGAGAATTTGACTCCAGGTGGTACATATGCCTAAGGGTACCAAACGAGTACAGTAAAACAGAATATATTCCAATACCGGAAAAAGAAAATTTCAACAGAGCTGAGAATTATGGAACGCGTGCTGCAAATAAAGATAAGGTCAACATTGAAATATCAAACAGCATGAATAATGAATGAAACAAAGTAGTTTGTGATAATAAACAGAAGCCATAGATGTTGTCAAAAAGCGCAGCTGAATCCGACAACAATTGTTACATAAATAAATCAACAAGTAGCGAGAGTTCTATCAAGAAAGATATTAAAAATAATGTGGAGAATGACAAAAATGAATTAATCATCGTGAATGCTGGAGTCTTCGAGCACGGTACATCAAAGCATGATAAACATGAAACAAACCAAAAAGTGAATAAAAATGAAAACATGAATGCTGTGCCTCAGAACAACAATGAAATATACAACAACGACGACGATCGTTCAGATAGTATACTTCCCTTTTGTGGAACTAATCTTGCTGATGAAAGAGAACAAGATTTGTTAGATAGATATTGCGACGAGGAAGATATATTTTTACTTGATTTTGAATCAAATCAGGACCTGAGTTTAACGGAAAATAAAAGATACGGTCAAACAACTGGTCAGGACCGGACGGATAAAGTACTGGAAACATTGAATACAGACCACTTGAAAAGAGAAAACTTTGTAGGCATAGAGAGAATTATGACAACGTATAGCGAAGTCTTTTATTTGAAGGGAGATAAATTAACCGTCACTGATGCAGCGGTACACAAAATTGAAACTACTTCAAACGTTCCTATCAATAAACGTCAATACAGATTTCCAGAAGCCACTAAGAAACACATCAATGAAGAAATTGAGGAAATGTGTAGGCAAGGTATCATAAGGCATAGTAACAGTCCATGGAATGCACCAGTCTTATGTGTTCCTAAGAAGGATGATGAATTTGGTAACAAGCAATACAGAATTGTGGTTGACTTTAGGGCTCTAAATTTAGTAACAAAGCCATTTGTATACAGAATTCCACTAATCGACGAGATTTTATATAATCTTGGAAACATTAAATATTTTTCTACTTTGGATTTAAAATCGGAGTTTTACCAAGTACCCATTAACCCAAAAGATGCTGCCAAAACAGCGTTTTCAACCCCAAAAGGCCACTTTGAGTTCACAAGAATGCCTATGGGTTTACGAAATAGTTTTCAGCGATTGATGAACACGGTGTTGTATGAAATAAAAGACATGAAAGCTATAGTCTACTTGGACGACATAATTGTTTTTGGTTCAACTATTGAAGAATATAACGATAACTTGTGCAAAGTTTTAAGGGCATTGTGCCGACATAATTTGAAAGTGGAGCCAGTAAAATGTCAAAAAAAAATATAAAAGAAATAAAGTTCTTAGGGCATGTAATTGACAAGGAAGGCATCAGGCCTACGGAAGAAAACATTGAGGCAATTAAAGAAATAATAGCGACCAGGACGGTTAAAAAAGTCCGCTCATTTTTAGGGACACTAAATTTTTATGGAAAATTTATACCACATATAGCAGATAAACGGAAACCATCTCTTGCGAAAGAATGTTAAGTTTGTTTGGACCAACGAGTGTCAAAAAGCCTTTGAGGAACTAAGAAACTTTTAAACTTCCAATACACTGTTGGTAAGGCCAAATTACAAAGATACGTTCGTGATCACGACAGATGCGATCGAGTACGCTATTGGAGCAGTACTCTTTAATGAAAAATCGATCGATAAACCCATTTCATATGCAAGTAGAGGTCTAGTAGGTGCTGAAAGAAAGTACCATACGTTTACGTTATTTAAAAATAAACAAAAGACAAAATGGAATCCGCACATGGACGGATTAGAAAACATCGTTTTTTTGATGGGACGAAAAAGAAGACTTGGGAACATTTTCTTATTTCGACGGCTATGAAATATGCATAAATAGCAATGATATCAAATTTGATCTGCTGAATTTTCAAAACATAAAACTAACCAAAGCGATTTTGATGGTACTTTTGTAATAGTAAACAGTAGATGAATCAAATGTACTGAGGTTCATCGCAGAAAAAATTGATAAAATTTTCACACTATACGCACCGGAAAAAGACAGAATGTGGGTGCCGGAAAAAGATCGCGAAACTGTATTGAAAGAATTCCGCGATGCTCCTCTAGGTGGACATGTTGGAGGCAAACGGATGGCAGAGCGTATGAGTCCACTATTCCAATGGACTAATATGCGCAAAGATATCGAAAATTATGTAAGACAATGTGATTCTTGTAAGGAGAATAAAATTGGCCGTTCAAACAAAATTCCAATGAAAATTACTACGACATCGTTGGAACCATTCGAGAAACTGTACATGGATATAGTAGGACTCCCAGAGTCTGACTGGCGTAACAAATACGCCGCAGGACGATCTGACTAGATATTTAGTTGTACCACCGATACAAAATCAAGAGAGTTTCCCGATTGTTCAAACTTTTGTAGATAATTACATATGTTATATGTAGATTTGGGACATCCGCTGAATTAGTAACGGATAATGGATCCAATTTTGTTATTTCATTAATATACAGGTAAAATTCTAAAAATTAAAACAATATACAGGTAAAATTCTAAAAATTAAGAAAATTACTACTAATACATATCATTCGCAGGCAAACCTCGTCGAAAGATGCAATAGAGAATTGAAAACATATCTTAGACAGTATGTGGGTAACGATCCTAGAATATGGGACTAACTTTTACCATTTTTTACATTTCAATATAATACTACGATTAACGCATCAACGGGTTACACTCCGTTTGATTTATTACACGAGAAACGAGCGAATATTCCTAATTCAATGTATAAATATAACAATGATAGAATGTACTATGAAGATTATGTAAATGAAATGCAATCATCATTCAAGCGATTGCATCATCAAGCACGAGAAAGTTTAATTAATTCAAAAGAAAAACGTAAGGAGTTGTATGATAAAAACTCGAACGAATGGCAACCAATGTGGGGGAACTTAGTGTTAGTCAAAGCCAATCCATCAGGCGTAGGACAAAAATTACACTTTGAAGAGGACCATATGAAGTAGTCGCTCTACCTAGTGAACAAACCACTACAATTAAAAATGGAAACAGGCTTGAGAAGATCCATAATAATCGATTGAAAAGATATACCGAATAATCGATCGGAAAAAAACAAAATTCGTAGTCACTCGGAAGATTTTAAATATAAATATAATTTTAACTGAGAAGATAACCTTTAATCCAGTATAACTGTATAAGAATAGTGATAACTGTATACAAACAAAAACAAATAAACAATAAAAATTAGCATATTATAAGACAATATACAAAATGGAAGCACGAAATAATTGGATAAAAATCGAATTGAAGTTTATAAGTCATGAAAAAGTGTAACAAAAGAAAGACTTTTAAATCAAGTATGAGATTTTGGAACACACAATCAAGATGAAATTCAAGTTAACAAAATATGAAAATTAGTAGCGTAAAATATAATCGACAAAGCGATATTGTTTGAATATGCAACAAAAAAGTGTAGATAAGTTAATGTAAAACCGGACAAAAGTTATTTAAAGGTGTAGGACTAGATATCAATACGAACAAAATATTGAAGAAATCGGGGTTAAAAGTATCAAAGGAGAAGGAATCCGTTTTTAAAAAACTATGATACGTAAAACAATATACAGGTATTTCTTTTGGGAAAACTTAAAGCTACAAACCAACATTATGGCTATGATGCGTTACAAAAACAAAAAAAAAACATTATGAAAAACGAGATAAAAAGGCGGTTGGGAAATGTCAGAGACATAACTGGATGTCGTGAATACGAAAACAACTGACATGTTCCTTAACACTTCCGAATATCAATTAGTTGATCAATTGTATGAATTATGCAAGCATTCCCCTTTTCCACATTTTTCGCAAAAACAAAGAAGGCTTCACTCGATCTTGATGATAATTTCACACAGCGAAAAGTGCAAAAATCTAACCAAACTGTTCTAGATTCGCACTAAACTGAGGATATTTCTCTTCGATTTGCGAGCAAGAAATCCTAATAGCCCTTTGAAAAACTTTTAGAGCCATTAGAACGGCTAATTTTGTGTAATGCTCTCCACCGTTGCTTTTTCATCCATGCAAATGACTGGCAGCTGTGACGTAATCGCTTTTGTCGGAAGCGAAACTAGCTTTGCAAACGGCACAAAATACATCTGCTCGCATTGGCGATAGAATCCAAACTGATCCAATTTTTGTTGAGAGGTTTGTTTTTACCTGATTCCGTTTGTAGCTTTTTCACTAATGGGCGGTCCTAACGGCTATAAAAAAGCCGCATACAGGATTTTAATTTCGATTATTTCATTTCGGATTTGCATTTCATTTAAAGAAACTATTCGGATGCTGTACGGGATTCATTCCTGCCTTTCAGAAGGACCAAACTGTGGAACTCACTATGATACTAAACACTTTTCGGAACATTTTTTCGAACGATTTGTTGTACAGCAGCAGATATTTTGTTGTCTTCCTCAGAACGCGTTCTGATTGGCTGGTGTTGACATGGGTCAAATGAGACAGGTTTTTCAATAGTGTACTATTGAAATACTTCAATCCTTTTTCTATACACGCTTAAGTTGAAAAATTTCGATTCTATTGGTAGTTAGATTATATAAATCTTTTCACAGATCACTGAGCTATGAGCTTTAAAAATACGAGAAAGGCAAACGCGCCTTATGGATTATCCCTTTTGATACTCGTTTATACCAAACATTTCAGAATAGTTTAATTATTTGAGATTATGTCACACAACTGATAATTTTATCATAAAATTGTGATCATATTTCCGATGGCATGTAGCAAAAATTATGTTGATTCGTTAGATACAACAAGAGATATTCACGATCAAAAACTTATCACTCTCTCAGAGAGTAAATTTTGAAAAGGTACCCCATAGTAAAGTAAGTCGTATTCACGACAAAACAAAATAATACAAATGTTGTCAAGATGTTAACTGAGTATGCAATATGAAAACCAAATGGGATCTGGAAATCAACTTGGATGGATCTATGGATTACAAAAAAAGTTATGTAAAAAAAAATTCCATGCATGAAAATCAGTGGGATAACAGTACAACGATAACAATAAAATATCACAAAAGAGAAAATAATGAGAAACATTTTTGCTTACAATGGAAAGCAAACTTAATACAAGTAAAACAATATCAAGTAGTAGTAAAAGGATGATGGGATATAACTAAAAGGGGATACTCAAACGGGATTTTTTTCATAGTTTTTATGGATTCAAAACAAAATGACATGATGAACATTAGGTCGCACAAATATATTGATTTATAGTTAGACATTAAACTTATATAATGAAAAATAAAATTCAACAATGACGTGATGGAATTAGAATACGACACAACGTTAGAGGACAACAAAATGAGAAAGATATAAGAAACTAGTGGACATAGTAACGAATACCAAAACGACGTTGGCCAGCATTTAATTCCTATGCCATAAAAGCCTTTTTGCAATTTCTTCAGTATGAGTGTGGAAACTAGTGTGTGTGGACAAGGGGAGCCGGACCCCAGAATGAAAAGAAAGTGCGCACTATTTTGAACGGAATGGCAATTTGTATTATCAAACAAAGCATCTGGATAAAGATGAAATCAAATTTTCTGATAATTCTTAATACTCAAACAAGACTTCAACACAATCTTAATGAAACAAGAATATGAACCTGAAAATCGAATTTTACTTGGAATCTCAAATAATTTACCACAAAATAAATACAACACTCAACGAATCATACAGGGTCGTATAGGGTCGTATAAAGGGATAATACATAAATCACATCAATAAGGAATTAATTAATAATACTGAAGATTAAATAAAACGTGTTGAAAGGATGAAGGGAAATACAATTCATATGTGAACATAAAAGAAATCAATAAACCACTTTACAATGTATACTAACATATATATCTGATTTATTCACAATTTATGTTCAAATTAATCTAAAACACAAATCTAAGTATGTTTTTAGATCAATATAGACCGCCGAAAACACATCTCAGTAATTAAGGGTGAATAGTTGCAGCGTTGAACTGATCATTCGACCTAGATGAAAAGCAATAATCAAACAGAAAGAAGGAAGAAAGCAATTACTAGAGGCAAATGAAGGTAAAACAAGTCGATGGATAGAGATAAGCAATATGTAAGCAGCATTCATGGTAAGATGAGCTAAAATATCGCATGGAAATGAGTTGCAGAGCCAGTGAAAAAAAAACAAGTATAATAATTTGAGATAAACTAAAGATTTACAAAAAAGGACACCTGAAACAATCTACCCATGCCACAACTCTAACAAAACGATCTACTTTTACAGGATAAAGGAAAGCTAATATTATATTGATTGCCGAAGATAGATTTCATTATGAGTTCCGAAAATAGCGATACAATACGGAAAGATAAGAAAAACGAGCAATATAATCAGAGAAAAAAAAACTAGCCTGCAATTGTTTACGAAGTTTGATTTGTATAAAAACTAAGGAAAAACAATACATTGTAGAAAGGATAACAATTGAGTGATAGATACAATTTATAGCTATGCGCATGCAAATTTATTAAGAGATTAGTTTCAGAAGAAATCGGAGCCCTGGTCAACGTATGCGTCCAACGTATTCATCGCGGTCGTGCAAGAAGGAAGGATGTCGGTAGCATAGCAAAGTTACCTAAGAGAACGAGACGGTGTGGTCGAATGCGGTGGCAAGTCGAAGACAAAGGGAACCGTGGACCTATCAAGATGTCGGAAGTATGAACACAAGAGCTAGTAGATCGGAAAAAGGTGTAGATTCAGTATCGGAGACCATGACAACGAATTGAAGTAAAATGCAGGCGACACCGTTAAAGATGATGCGCGGGTGCGCCACAACAGCCTTAAGTGCTATCCCATGTTTTACACGCTATAAGTCAAGAAGGAAGTAAACGCAGTCGACACCGTTGAAAATTATTTGCGCGGGGGTGCCACAACAATACAAGGTGCTACCCCGTGTCATGAACAAGCATGGAAAATTTAATGTTCATTGTTAAATCCAACACGATATAAAATGATACGAAGAAAGCAACCACGAAATCAGATGAAACATTTTGAAGATACGTTAGAAGCCTGAACACATCGTACGGAATAATGCAGTAATTTCGATGACACCCAAAAATGGCAAACAAATCGGAGAGGAGAGAAGAACAAGCTATTATAAAGGAAACGACACGGCACCCAGAGTCCGAGACTAGCAACCGTTCGATCACCCCACAGATAAGGTACAGACAAGGCGGCACTGGGACTGGAACGGAAGCACACGCTACTGCATCGTAAGGTTATGGAAGCTAAGTTCATATAATATTTAAATAGTAGAATGTAATATGTAATGATTGAATATGTAAAGAGAAAAATGAACTAAAATTGTTAATCTTTTGTAACAGCAATCTTAGAGCTAAAGTTTTACATTCCGACAACACAACCTTTTGATTTACTACCCGCGCGATCAACTTGATGGTATCATCAAGCTCAGTAAGTGAGGTAGCATGCAACAGCCCTAATTTTATCATAGATCAAGGCTGCAATCATATTAAAAGATCTTCTAAAAACATAATTCGCTCTACCTTAGCTAGTACAGATAGTATATCGGCAATCACATATATCCATAGCAATGAAAACATGTATATTGATTATATATGGTAGTTAGTTAACCAAAGAATGCTCAGTATGAATAACACCTTTGCGTAAAACGACAGAAAAGAACATTTCTCATTTAAGAATTAGCAGTGAATTCCAGATATATGTAAAGCTGGAATAATATACAATTTTTGAGTATAAATTTGAATTTATCGGGGTCTTCTTAGTTCAACTGTTGGTCCCGAAACACCGGAGCTCGTCGTTGTTGTTCCACTTTGTATCCCTAGCTCGATCTACTTCTTTGTTTGGAACGCAAGCGGGGAGTCAGATTAACCATACGACCAGACTTAGTATCGGTTTGTAACGCAGGACGGTACTAACTGGACGAAGGACTCCACCCTAAAGTCTATAGCCTATAGCATTTGTTATGCACGCGCTGAAAACTATAGACTCCATCTAGGCTTAGAGGTGGCTTGTACCACAGGACATCCGCCATGTAACTTTTTTTCTTAACATGCAATAAAACACAAACGGTTCATCCGATTTCAAAACTTATTTTTTCATATTAAAGTACAATCCTTCGGGTTAATTGTGGAATATAATTTCATTCAAATGGCTGCCTCGGCTGGCCTTGCAGTACGCCATACGGTCGGTTCAGATTTTTAGTACATTTTCGATTGTATGCAGCTTTATTTCAGCTATGGCGGTACGAATGTTGTCCTTCAAGGCTTGAAATGTCTCTTGCTTGTCCACATAACACTTGTCTTTGACAGCCCCTCATAGATAATAGTCTAACGGCGTCAAATCACAGCTCCGAGGCGGCCAAACGACATCTGAATTTCGACTGATAGTTCGAACTTCGAAGACTGTGTGCAGAAGATCGATCGTAGCGTTGGCTGTGTGGCACGAAACGCCATTTTTTAGGATCCAAATAGTGTCCAAGTCTTCCTCTTCAAGTAACCGGAAGAACCAATCGCTGATCATGGCGCGGTAGCGCTCGCCATTGACCGTGGTGGCGGCTCCTGGTTCATTTTCGAAAACAAATGGTCCAATGATATTGCCAGAAAAAAATCCGCACCAAATTGTCACTCTCTGAGAATGCATCGGCTTCTTCATGATAACGTGCGGGTTTTCCGTCCCACAGATGTGACAATTTTGCTTATCAACATACCCGGCCGAAATGAAAATGTGCCTCATCCGGGAAGATGATTTTTGGCACACATTCCGCAACATTACCATGATTTTCAAAGTAAAGTTGCACTATTTTCATGCATTCCTCAAGCGTATAAACCATTTTCTTAAGCCATCTTTCAATAAATTACAACAAAGTTGTCGTACCGTCTTCACAACAACCATTTTCGTTCAGCGGAAGGATAAAACTAAGTTTCTGTCAAATCAGAAGTGACACTAAGGCTGTCGAAATAACCGCTAGTTAAAAAAAATAGTTAGATGGCGTCTTAAGAGCGCTTAAGAATATGATGTAATTGACTCCGATTACTTGTTGAATTATTCTTTGGATTAAGAAGAGCTTTGGCGGGAGTGTAGCGTTGGTCTGGTTTTCGTTGTTGACTGCCCCTAACAGAGGGGGTGAAACTGCTGGAGGGTAATATAGGAGAGCCATCGGGAAGTGAGGTCTCTATACCGCCCATTTATAATTGTTGGTTACTTGGAGGTAGATCAGTGGGTCGGTTTGTAGTTAAATAATTACTTCCTGGGTGGGAAGGGTTAGCGGTTCAATGTACATGGCGCTGGCCTTACAAGCCAGTTGTCGTATGTTTGAGGACCGATTTGGAAGGATTCATTGTGTCAGTAGGATCGTAGTACTAGCCATGCAATGATTCTGTACGCTTAGAATCGGTTGCGAAGTCTGTTGAAACAGAAAGGTCAAATTCCATAAAAGGAATGTAATGTGAAGACTGTTTTGTGAGAAAATACCGCCACCTAGCCGGGGTCTAGATTCGGTACAAGGCGTTACCGATTACTTCCCCTCTAGTTTTGATTCGATTTTGGCACTTAGTGTCACTGTTTGAGTGCTATTCTCAAGGTTCGTATTGTCGTTGTATTGCAAATGCTGAATATTTTGATAGGTCTGGCAAAATACTTTTTCCTGAAGTGCGATGTCCTAAATATGTGACATCACTTCTGAAAAAGTTACATTTTGTGTGTTTTAATTTCAGGTTATCCACTCAGAGCAATCGCCATCATAAGTTGGGAACTGTTAGATGGAATATTTAATCCAAATGGTAATATGTTAAATTCGAAGTGTCCGGATGTATTTGAAAAGGAAGTAAATTTCTTTGAGTTTTCTTCTAGTTCGATTTGATGAAAACCTAACATCAGGTCGAGAGTTGTAAAGTATTTTTCTCGACCTAGATGATCAAGTATTTCATCATAGATAAGGTAAGGGAAATTTGTCGGCAATGATTGTTTTATTTAGTTGACGAAAGTCAATGACTAATCGACAATTTCTGTTTTTGGTACTCAATACTGTCGGTACTTATAAAAGAAATGAGTTATATGAGGATACGGAAGGTTGAATAATATTTTCATCGAACATTTTAATAATTTGATTATTTGCGATTTGTGAATTTCTGGTGTACGAACATTTTTAATGTATACCGATGTTATTTTCTAAGTTAATTTCTTGCTCATTAAAATTATCCACGCTGATAGGCTCGTCTTTAAACGCGTAAATGTCATTGAAATTATTGCATAATTCGACAAGTTTATTCCAAGCCTCAATTGGTATTTTCTCATATTTCATTTGTTTGTATAATTCAAGTATACGATTTATCTTATTCACCTTCAAAATTGTATTTTCGTCTCTGGCTTCTTCACAATTGTTAGCAGAAACTACTTTTATGTTTTCTTTCAAATCATTAGATTTTTTTTTTCAAAATTTTCGCTAGAATTTTAAAGATTTTATAAAAGCATTCTGCATTCCCGGAAGAATGCAGAACGATTCGCAGTATGTATGAGCAGACGTAAATTCGGCACCCCATAAAGGATGAAAAACAATCTTCTTAAACTTATTAGGATCAATACAGAAAGGATTCATTCACTCCAGGAAGAACTATGAAAGTCTCTGACTATAGATCCTTGCAACACTGGGTGAGAAACGATAGAATATAAAAGAGAGCTCAACACAAATCAAACGAATAATACTCAGCACGCTGAATAGTAACCATGAGATAATTGAGTTTGCAATGTACAGTCAGAGTTCTCACCAGAATACTGCAATGATGCTTGGAAAAATGCCGGAGACATTTTCAGATTCGAATCTAGTAAAAATGCTTTAATCTGAGTTTGAAAGCTGCGCAAGTAGCTGGCATGTTTGGATGCAGCCCAGGAACGAATCTTGTGATTCATCCAATTAGTTGAAAAATGTAAAGCTGGTGCAGGACCAACGGAATCATTTGTTGCACCAGATCTAGCCAACTCATTAGCCAATTTATTTCCAGTAATACCAGAATGACCGGGTACCCATAAGAAATAAGCAGCATTCGAAATGCTGAGCCCTTCAATTGGAGTTCGACATGTGATCAATAAATTCGATCGTAAATCAATCGAACTGAGTGCCTTTAAAGTTGTCTGATTGTCAGAACAATATTAAATTCGTCTACCACAGGTTCTCTGCTCCGATTGTATTCCATCGCGTAAATTTCTGCTTGGAACAACGTGTAGTATCTACCAAGTGAATGAGACTGCTCTGTGAAAACTGCATGTGAGAGTTACTCCCAAGTAACCATTTGAGACCACAAGCGAGTATGCCTAGTTGCATAGTCAATAGGATCACTGTTCCATAGCCCTGTAACTTCAAGACGGTATGCACAATATAATGCTTCTTTTATATTGTTTATGTATACCCGGTTTCAACCTAGCAACGGTCGTGCACCGGGGACAATGATTATTGTTTTAAGAGCACATGTAGTGGTAGGAGTTGTTGTGAATGCTCCTGTCATCGCCATTACGACCATCCTCTAGAGATAATTGGAGTCAATGTGAGCAGACCAATTCAATTTTAAATCAAGAACAACCTCGACATATTCAATTTGAGCAACCACAACAACCTCTGAATCAAAGAACTGTAATGGATAAGCTCCTCTAATTATCCTATGATAATCGTCGGCAAAACCGTAAGTCGGGAATTCAAGATCATTAAGTCTCCTTAACAAAACATCAGCTACTAGGATCCATAAAAGAGGGAATAGTACACCAACTTGAGGACACTTACAGGTACTAGGCTTTGCAATCTATGCTTGCCGAGGCGATAAATAAAGTCGATTACTAAGCGTGTATCCAAACCTCGACATATTCAATTTGAGCAACCACAACAAACTCTGAATTAAAGAACTGTAATGGATAAGCTCCTCTAATTATCCTATGATAATCGTCGGCAAAACCGTAAGTCGGGAATTCAAGATCATTAAGTCTCCTTAACAAAACATCAGCTAGTAGGATCCATAAAAGAGGGAATAGTACACCAACTTGAGGACACTTACAGGTACTAGGCTTTGCAATCTATGCTTGCCGAGGCGATAAATAAAGTCGATTGCTAAGCGTGTATCCAATTTGTGATACTTGAAGGTATGCCATGATTACGGGGTGCTTCCAGAATTGAATTGAAAGACAAGATTACTTTTGTGAGAAAACTTTTTCAATGCTGTACACAACATCACAACAATCACAATCATCATGTAACATGTTTGTCTAGTTGGTAAATGGGCTTGGTTTCAAGTCAATTGGGGTTTCCATTGTTGGTCGATACCATGTGACATACGATATGTGACATCAAACTTAACGTTTGAATGATCAAAAAGATGTATTTATGATCAGATAACAAAGGTTCGAGCTCATTGGAGACGAGCCCATTTACCAACTTATGCGCAATTCTATCAGAGCAGAGAGTTACGTCCAAAACCTCCTCTCTTGCAGGTTTGTACTACTCACGAATTCCATCATATCAGAGCCTCTCAAATTTATATCTGTGCTGCCCCAAATGAAATTGTGAGCATTGACGTCACTGCCGACTTTAAGCAGTAAATCACATTTGCAGCAGAATGATACAACCTATCCGAAGTCATTGCTTTGCGAAGATTTGTTATGCGCAAATATGCCGAACAATAGATATATTTTCTGTCTATGAAATCAATAGTGATACCAACTGTGACAGCACAAATATCCCGAGATGCGAGCTCCGATATGAGAGATACGTGGATTAGTTATACAGTTCTTGTTGATGGCAACGAAGGCTGGGTTTAACAACGTAGAAGTTTCTCTATTGGCAATGTTATTGTTGAACCTATGCTATAGAAGCTGTACCTTCTATCAGAAGTCTGGATAGATTCCTAGTTGCTGTACGTTTATGCTGGAGATTGATTTGAGCTTTTATAACCATTATCAATTGAAGTAATGAATACTCCACCTTCAGCACTTATCATACAACAACTAGAAGAAACCAAATATATTGGCTTATAATCGCCTATTACGAATCATAGAAGGATTCTTAAATGTTTGAATCATTTGAATCGTCCACTGTGCTAGAGCTTCACTTAACACAGTAAGGACACAACTCAAAATTTTCCGTTCATGACTGCATCATTAATTCTCCTGCAGCCGTCGTCGTCGTCGGTACGGAATTACACCTTGGCTTATCTGTTTGGTGGACTTATACCACTGAGACAGTTGGACCGTAGCATTATTCTTAACCAGTTCAAAAACCGCTACCGACACTACACGGATTTCTAGGCTACTCAGAAGGGGAAGTTGACATTGACCCACCTTCCATGGGTGGCTAAACGGCCAAGTTTCAGTTATACCTTCGGTAATACCATTTATGGTGCAATTTTCATTTACATAGATGAGTGTATTAGGTTTTAATGCACTCTCCTCAAGTATGGAGATATCTGCTTCCATGATTACGACTAGTGTGATCGGTTTGTTACGAACATCGAATTTTAAAATAAAGAAGTTTGTATTATTACATTCGCAATTTAAAAATTTTATTGTTGGGTTGGTTGAGTCGAGAAGTTCGTGTTATGTTTGTTTTTTTTTTAACCCGTTTGCTGCAACATGACTCTTGTTCTGCGGTAATGTGATGGGGGACGGGTTTTCTTCAACATATAGTTTTCTTCTACAACATATAGTTCGTTGGAGTTATTTCTCGAATTATATTGACCTTGATGTTGGTCTTGATTTTGAGTAATGTTTTGATTTTGGTTCTGAGAATAGAACTGTTGTCGAGGCATATAAGAAAATTTGCCGTAACCAAACATCTGTTGTGGTATATTTTGCCACTCGTTTTAATATGGTCGCCTGCCACTGGTTTTAAGGTAGCGCTTCGCCGTGGTCACGGGAGTTCGCTGCCTATCTCGGGGTTTCACGCACTTTACCCAAAATTGCGAGAAAACGGGGAAGAAAACGGAAATTCCAAGAACATACGATTCTAGATAATTTATTTTTCTATCGATTCGTATACAAATTGTGCCTGATAAACGTTTTTATCGAAAGATTTCGTGCGAGTTATAAAAATAAATGAGTTTTTCCTTATTCTTTCGCACGCACACAATGTCAACGCATGCTTTGGGGTGTGCAAAATGCCACAAGCGGTAGACACTAAAAACATTTCTTTTGTTTTCGTTGTCCGTTCTCTCTGCGTAAACGTTGAATATAGATAAGTAGAAAATGTAACTAAGTGTTACTACTTTGTAAAATAATTTCTATTCATGTTTCAGTAGAACCAGAAATCAGTAATGATTTTCATCGCTACTAGCTTTGACGCTTTGTTGAAAACGTAGCACATCCCTACATATGCGAGTTGTTTATAGCGAGAAAAGGAAAAAAGAAAACAAAATGTTTAACAAAACTCGCACGAAATCTCGCGAAAGAAAAGTTTTCTAACTGATATTTTTCGCCAAATGCATAGTAAAATCATTTATCTACAATCGTATGTTTTTCATTTTTCGTGAATCGGATAAGTATTGGAGAAATTGGCAATTTAGGGTGAAATTTCGGCGACAAAGCAAGAGGAAGCAGTGAGTTGTCTCGCTTCGACCTGACCACGGCGAAGCGCTACCTTAATATGGTATTTTGAAACGCCTGCATCAGCATTGGTTGATTAATATTGTTTTGACATCCCCGCTGTATCTGGAAGCGTAGTTCGTACCACATATTATAGAACGGCATTAATTGGTGTTTATATTGGCGGTCTTCACCATTAATTTTCTGTTGCATGTTGGTTTTGTTTTGCTAGATCAGTAAACGTACCTTCTTGTAAAATGATCGAGTTTTTTCAGCTTTGAGCTCATCTGCCATGTATTTAATCGCTTCTTGGGTTACCCTTCAACGTTAATTTTTTTTGCAACATACGCAGCTTCAAGGTACGCTGTTGAGATTTCGATTTCGTTAGTATACGCAATTATATCTGCTTTTTGTTTGCAGATTTTGAACTTAGCCTGTTCCGTTGACCCTGATGTCGGTATCTATATTTTTCGGTTTTATGGCGAACGCATTCCGCACTCTGCTATTTAATTTGGATAAAATAATATTAACAATTCGTTGTTTGAATTTTCCTAACGTTTCGTAGTACAATTTGAATCGCTAAGCAGACGTAAAGTTTTTGCTAGTATAAGCCAAAACAATCGTTTTCGCTCGGCACGTTAGAAAAGACGTGGCACTTCGGTGCCAAATACAAAGTGTTATGTAAACAGCAGAAACTTTACGTTTGCTTAGCGGTTTAAATTGAACTGCCGAGTTTTGCATAAAGCAGTTCAATTTGAACTATCCTGCACTGACGAGTCTAAGACGAAACGTAAAGAAAATTAGAAAGGGTAATGTGCCCTAAGCACTAACGGGATAACCTTTGAATGAATTAGTTGTTAGTTACAATAGTGCTTATTATTTTCAGTGCTTCTAAGACCCTGGTCAGATTGGGTCGGTTACCGTCATATTCGTGCATAAAGGCCGTCACAGTTTTGACCGTATTTTAGAAATTCACAACGTCTTTTTTATTTAGTTGTTTTTGTATGATAATTTGTCTTGCCACCCTTTTAAACGTAGTAGTGATGATTTAGTTTAAGCTAATTTGTTTTCAATGGCTAATAAAATTTATCCCGCAATCTATTTTGTTTCACAGTAAAGAGCATCAAATACATCTGGGTCTAATGTATTTTCGAGCTCGGCAAGTTTGTCGTATATAAAATTTTGAGCGTGAAGTGTTTCGCTCTTTTTTGCTTCAGGTATCTGAGTGGAATAATTTCTGTGGGGTTTTTTTTCTATAATTGCTCTCCGTAGTTTTCAGTGTATTTAGGTGTTATATTTTTTCTATCTAATTTTTAAGTTATTTATTGAAATTCGGCTTTCGAAAATCTCGTTGGGAAATTTGTTTTACAGAATAAAAGAGGAAAAATGCACATTATTGTGTGTATGCAACATGGATCTGTTGTTTTTAATTTTATTATATTTTATTTTAGAGGTCGTATAGCGAAGGGATTTGGGATAATTCAGTTTGCGCGAAATATTCTCTATTTTTTCTTGTTGCTTAGATTTGAATGAAAAGTCTTATGATCGCATATAATATTTCTGAATATCATCTGGATCTGACTTCTTGTTCCGGAGTTATGAGGTAAAATGTGCAAAAAATGTGAAAATAAATGCTCCAACTTTTTTTCTGAGAGGGCTTAACCGTATTCAACAAACTGAGATTCAAATAAAAGCTTTTTTGGTCCTGATTTCTGGTTCAGGAGTAATGGTGTAAAATGGGCAAGAAATGAAAAAATGAGTATTAACCTTTTTCAGCGATGACGAATTCCACAAACTTAGGTTCAAATGAATGGTCTTGTAATCCTTTACGAAACCGCTGAATTTCATCTGTATCTGACCTCCGGTTTCGGAATTATAGGGTGATAAGTGTAAAAATTTTAATTTATTTAATTACTAAATTTTTCTCAAAGGTAGTCATTGTCAGTAGATGTATAAATAAACCGATTCCGGCTATCCTGATTCTCGGTTTCCGATTCCGGAGGAGCCGGAAGAGTGATCATATTTTCCCAAATGGATCTCACTAACTTTTCTAGGAGATGATTCGTATGATTTTCACAAACTTAGGTTAAAAGTTCATGTAGTCCCATAAGGAATTCTTAAATTGCACCCGGTTCCGACTTCCAACTCCAGAAATATAGGTGTTTTAAAAAAAATTTTACCATCGCTTTATCGCTTACTCCAATTCATAGTTCTTATCAGCTGACGATCATGCAAACTGATTTCGGTTATTCTTTTGAGAATTTAAGAAAATTATTTTGAAAAGTTCCGCTGTATTACATATGATGTATGATTGATAAAAAAGGAAGAAAAAAAACGGGAAAAAGTTTTACGTGACAAAGCTTTGCGATTAGAGCAGCAGTATCTCGGGAAGAAGTATAAGCTATTGTTCGCTCAACTCGATGATCCGGAAGAACGTGGTAGTGTGAAAAGTCGCCGAACAAGTTGTGCTGCAGAGCCAATCAGTTCCGACAACAAGGGTTGGTATCGGGAATACACAAACCCTCACCGGCCTTCAGTCACTAACAAGAACAATTCCAAAAAGTTCCTTCCCAGCATCACACATTGTTGTTAGCCATGCAAGGCCTTATTCTAACATCGAGAAACCAGTATCAATCCACGAGATACAACAATACCAGTGTATCGCAACAGCAGGTGATCGGGTAGAAGTCGAGACCAGACCAGTATTTTACCCGCCAAGCAAGCTGGCACAGTAAATAATGATGTCCCCCGTCTTGGTTATCCGTCGACGAAGCAGTTCGTATTGAATTCAAAGGCAATGATTTCAATAAATCAAACGAGTACGTTGTTCATTCATACGACTCCTTGAACTTCACACCAGATCTCATCAATTATAGAACTTGAGCCTTTAACCGAACCATACAGACTCAGTTCATTCCCAATGAACCATTCATCGGTATTCCAGCCCTCAAACATAAGTACCCCTCGGACTCTAATGAGTTTACTCCCTTCCTCCGTGCAAACGGTGTCCAGTTGTTTATGGCCAGTTGTTTCTCCCATTGCGCATTCATCGACGGTAGTACAGTCTCATCGTTAGGCGACCCAAGTAGTCAGCAGCTAGCAGCGCGACACGTTGTTCCCAAAAAACTTCCAATCTTTTCGGGCGATCCTGTTGATTGGCCTCTTTTCATGAGTAGCTTCCAAAGTTCTACAGAGATGTGTGGATTTTCCGATGGAGAGAACATGATGCGTCTTCAACGATGTCTGCGAGGGAATGTTATGGAGGCCGTTAGAAGTTACTTGCTGACCCCTTCATCTGTTCCTATCGTGATTGATACCTTGAAGACAATATACGGTAAACCAGAGTTGATAATAAATTCATTATTATGCAGAATTCGTGGTATGCCTTCTCCAAGACCGGAGAAACTGGAAACTTTGATTAGCTTTGGTCTAGCGTGCCAAAATTTTAGTGCACATTTACAAGCCGCGGGACAGTTAGCACATCTTGCGAACCCATCTCTACTATAAGAGCTAAACTTCCAGCTAATCTGAAACTTGATTGGGCAATTTACATTCGGAAATTATATGGCAAATATAGTGTCAGCCGCTAGCGATGTTACATTTACGCACATGGTGGACAGCTAGCAAGTAACAAAGACGGATAAAAGGCAACACAAAGAGAGGATGTTTGTTAACATGCATGCCATAGAAAACGCAAGAAAAGGAGAGGTTAAATGTGAATCAAATAATGTGGCGGTTAAAAGAGTCGTGGAGCCGTGCCCGGTTTGTGAAGAAATGGGACATAAAACAAAAGAGTGTGAACTTTTTCGAGGCATGACCTTGTCTGATCATTGGAAAGTGGTACCAGAACACCATTTATGTCGACGGTGTTTGATGTTTCATGGGAAATTTCCTTGTAAGGCATCGGTTTGCGGCTGTAACGGTTGTGGGGAACGTCATCATTGGTTATTGCACCCTGGACGACCAGAATCAGTATTGGAAATCAGCTTTACTCCGAGAACAAACAATACAATAGCGATTCATCGACAACTGGAGCCCGCTGTTTTTTTAAAGATAGTTCCGGTTACCCTATATGGGAAAAATAAATTTATCAACACCTACAATTTTCTAGATGATGGTTCATCAGCGACCTTAATGGATTCAAGGATCGCTGAAGATTTAGGATTGACAGGTGACGTCCATCCACTTTGTCTTCAATGGACCAGTAATATAGAGCGTTTCGAAAATAATTCACGACTAATGAGTTTTAGCATTTCCGGAATAAAAGCCCAAAAGCGGTACGAAATGAAGGAAGTACACACTGTAGGAAACCTCAATTTCCCAGTACAAACACTAGCGGTTGGAAACCTATCCAGGAAGTACCGTCTTCAAGGTTTGCCGATCAGTAACTATGCGAAAGTGTCCCCTAGTATTCTCATTGGTTTGGACAACTCCTACTTGAAAGCCGTTCTAAAACTTCGAGAAGATAATGAACATGAACCGATTGCGGAGAAAAATAGGCTTGGCTTTACAATATATGGAAAATTTTCAGAAGTTACACTGATGCACACCGGCAGTTGCATGTCTATGATCGAACACCAGATCAAGAGCTCCATGATTTAGTGAAACGATTTTTTTCTGTAGAGAGCGTTGGTGTATCAGTTGCTCTAATTTTAGAAGGCGAAGAAGATAAACGTGCTAGGCAAATATTAATCCAAACGACAATACGTACCACTTCCGGCCATTTTCAGACAGGGTTGTTATGGAAACATGATTACGTTGAGCTCAATAACAGTAGACCCATGGCAGAGTGCAGACTTAGTTGCTTGGAACGTTGATTATCAGCAAATCCAGAGCTATACAAGAAAATAAAGTCACTTTTCAATGATTACCAACAGTTTGTGCTCGCATCTCACCCAACACAGTCGAATCGTTTGCGGTCGAAGCAAAAGAAACAAAGACAATACAGTGCAATGAACAATAGAGTGTACGGAATGGTCAAATACGATTTAACAAAGCCTGGAACGTGGCCGACAACACCAAATTTAATTTGTATAGATTTCAAGCGTTGCAAAGTTGGACCAGCAGCAAATGAAATTGAAATCTTACTTAAGAACGAATGCATCTAAACGCTAATAATGTAACTGAGATTCAATTCAAAAAGGCGTCTAACTGTGTGTACATAACGTTTAAACGTGAAAGCGATGCACAGCGTTGAGTGTGACAACATTAAATACAAAATTCCTGTGCACATGGTGGACAATGCCATACAAGTACTCGTGCATGACCTTCCCCCGCAGACCAGCGATCAGTCCGTTCGGGAAATCATGTCGCAGTACGGTGAAGTTCTTTCCATCGAAAGAGAAGTATGGCGGAATTTTTTCCCCGGAATCAGGAATGGCGTGCGAGTGGTACGTATGCAACTACGTAAGGCAATTCCTTCTTACATCATTTGTGGTCAAGGTGGGACACATCTATGTAAAAAGCTGATTACTTATGAAAATCAGCTTGTTACATGTCAGTTTTGTGAACAACCTGCACACTACGGTGTAGCATGATAATATTGACCCGACTAACCCAAACGAAATACTTTCCTACATTCCAGCATTCACACGATCTCTAACCAATCCTTCTCTGATCACAGATCATAAACCAAAACCGAACATGCACTAAAACCCCAAACACCAATCCTTACATTTTTCATCCTTCAAGTACCATGCATCCAAATTAGTAACAGGCCATAAAAACACTTTGACGATCGTTACATTTCCCAAGAGCCAGCAATATGGTTCACATTAAGTTCCCATGCTAGCCGGCCGTTTTGCAACATATGCTGCACACGACGAGCTAAGTCAACTTACCACACTATCCGCCGATGCGACATTTCTTTCCCTTGCGTAATGCACCATAGGTCCAATCGCCTTCTTTTGCATTGATGCACCAATCGATGTTCTCTCTCTCTTTCCTCTCTCCCGCTAACAAGTTATTGAACGAAAGTATTGTAACTGGCTCCTCCCACCTTTATGTACGTAGAACAGGCAGTAGGTTAGTTTAAGTTTGTAACTTCTCAATAAAATCAATCTTGGAAAAACAATCGAAGCCGAAGGTGGTAAACCTTCAGATGTTTCCTTAATTAACAAACAAAAAAGAACTAACATGGCGACAGTGACAATATACTCTGTACCCAGTAAATGTGATGTTTCCATTGATGTTCCCATTGCACAGTGACAGTGTAATCTGTACCCAGTAAATGTGATGTTTCCATTGATGTTCCCATTGGACAGTGACAGTGTAATCTGTATCCAGTAAATGTGATGTTTCCATTTATGTTCCCATTTTACCGCGACAGTGACAATCCGTATCCAGTAAATTGTGATGTTTCCATTGAAGAACAAACAACAACCAAAAAGTGTATGTGTTACCAGTGAAAAAACATTTCAGAAGATCGCTCAGCAATGCAAACAGTGGTCCCGCTATAAAAACAATATTAACAATCAGCCGAAAAGTGCCGACAATGATACCAGAAACAGTAGTTCCAGCAGTGCAAACAGTGATTCCGTTCTAAGTATCAGCAGTAGCTAAAACGGAAGAAAAACATAAAATAGTGATATTAAAAACAGTAGTTACAGCAGTACAAACAGTGGTTCCGTTCTAAGTATCGTCAATAGTCCAGTTTCCAAAGAATGATGACGATTGCCATGGCTGGACTTACACCAGAACACGCATTCATTTACATTGACGATATAATAGTGATAGGATGTTCCATCCAACACCGAAAAATTAGAAAATACAACCTAAAATTAAACCCAAACAAATGTAAATTTTTTAATACCGAAGTGACATATCTAGGACATAAAATTACAGATAGAGGAATATTACCAGATAGTACAAAATACGACGTCATCAGCAACTATCAGATACCGAAAAACAGCGACGACACTAGACGATTTGTAGCTTTCTGCAATTATTACCGTAAATTCGTACCAAATTTCGCAACGATAGCACACCCTCTCAAACAACTCCTCAAAAAAAAAAACAAACACTAATGGACTAATGAATGCCAAAACGCTTTTGACACATCAAAACTACACCTAATGTCACCTAAATTACTTCAATACCCAGACTTCACACTACCCTTTATACTCACAACCGACGCTTCAGACGTAGGTTGCGGAGCTGTACTTTCTCAAATCAGAAACGGAAACGACTTACCTATAGCTTTTGCGAGCAAAAGTTTTACCCCGGGCGGAAAGAATAAATCAACAATACTAAAGGAACTGACAGGAATACACTGGGGAATAAATAATTTTAAGCCTTACCTATACGGAAGAAAATTTACGGTCAAGACAGACCACCGACCTCTAGTATATCTATTTAACATGAAAAACCCTACTTCTAAGCTAACAAGAATGAGATTAGATTTAGAAGAATTCGACTTCAACATAGAATATATTAATAGAAAAAGCAACGCTACGGCAGATGCCTTATCCAGAATTATAACAACCTCCGATGAATTAAAAGCCCTCAACGTATTTAGAGTCAACACAAGAACCATGACAAAATTAAATAATAATATTTATAATAACAGCAATATTAACAACGACAATTTTAACAATAAACCGACAACCATGAAAAACAAGTTACCAACGACAAAAGATAAAGAGACTGATCACCTTGTTATCTATACGACCGAAAACCCGACTGAAACGAGAACCTTACCCAAGTTAAGAATTACTGTAGAAAATACATACCTAATAATTAACATATACAAAGACGCGCAAATGAAAAAATTAATAAAGCAAAGAGCAACATATGAAAATGAAAGAGGAGCTCTAGAACTCATACTTTCAACATTAGAACCAGAAATGACAAAAATGAAAATAAATAAAGTCGCAATATCGACAGAAGAAGCAATATTTAAAAGGGTACCCATGAATATATTCAAAACATTAGTAAAATAAACGAATAAAAACATACAAATAATAATGTATCATCCACCCAAGTTCATCAGTGAACCTGGCAAGATACAGAATCTTTTAAAAAATTATCATGAAACCCCTACGGAAGGACATGTAGGACAGCATCGTCTGTACCTCAAAATAAGAGAATATTACAATTTTAAAGATATGAAACGAACTATTTCACGATTCATAAAGGCCTGTGAGTCGTGTAAGAGGAATAAAAATTTTAAACAAACTAAAGAAAAACAAATATTAACTAACACACCGCCAAAACCATTCGAAATAATATCAATTGATACAATAGGTCCATTACCTTAATCCAACAATAACAACCGCTATGCAATAACCATACAATGCGAACTAACAAAATACATTTCAATAATACCCTTCCAAAACAAAGAAGCAAACACAATAGCTAAAAATTGGAATTAAAATCCGATCAAACAACCGAGTACAAAAATGAAGTACTCGAGAAAGTATGCAAATACTTACAAATTAAACAAAATTTTTCAACTGCCTATCATCCGCAGACTATTGGGTCATTGGAGAGAAATCACAGATGCCTAAACGAGTATCTGCGATCCTTCGTCAATGAGCACCAATTAGACTATGATGAGTGGTTACCATATTACGCATTTACTTACAACACCACGCCACATTCTGAACATCAATTTACACCTAATTCGTATGGTCTTTGGAATTAAAGCAAAACTACCACAAGAAAATTACCCAAAGATAACGAACCCCGTTTACAATTTCGATATTTAGAGCAACGAACTCAAATACAAATTTTAAAAATCTTACGTAATAGCAAAATAAAAATTAAACGAAAGTAAAAACTCCAGGTGCAAAAACTCAAATATCCATAACTATAAACCCACTAGAAGTACAAATAAGCGAAATAGTGTATTTACAAAACGAAAATAGGAAGGAACTCGATTCATTTTATATCGGACCGTACACCATAATTAAAATTCTAGATGTAAATTGCGAAATCGAAAACAACATAACAAAGCAACGAATGATAGTACATAAAAACAGCCTTGTAAAAAGGTAAATCAAAAAAAAAATCCAAATTTTTATTTACATTTTAATGACACACATACAACCCCAATTAAACCACACATACAATAAATTATATACTGAAGACACACAACACACTTGAACACTCACTATCCATTAATAATGTTAGGGAGCCAGTTCGATTACATTTGAATGATTACACTACGTTACATCATTCAACCAAAAGGAGGGTGATGTAGCATGATAATATTGACCCGACTAACCCAAACGAAATACTTCCCACATTCCAGCATTCACACGATCTCTAACCAATCCTTCTCTGATCACAGATCATAAACCAAAACCGAACATGCACTAAAATCCCAAACACGAATCCTTACGTCCTTCATCCTTCAAGTACTATGCATCCAAATTAGTAACAGGTCATAAAAACACTTGACGATCGTTACATTTCACAAGAGCCAGCAATATGGTTCATATTAAGTTCCCATGCTAGCCGGCCGTGTTGCAACATATGCTGCACACGGCGAGCTAAGCCAACTTACCACACTATCCGCTGATGCGACATTTCTTTCCCTTGCGTAATGCACCATAGGTTCAATCGCCTTCTTTTGCATTGATGCACCAATCGATGTTCTCTCTCTTTTTCCTCTCTCCTGCTAACAAGTTATTGAACGAAAGTATTGTAATTGGCTCCTCCCACCTTCATGTACGTAGAACAGGCAGTAGGTTAGTTTAAGTTTAGAACTTTTCAATAAAATCAGTCTTGGAAAACAATTGAAGTCGAAGGTGGTAAACCTTCAGATGTTTCCTTAATTAACGAACAAAAAAGAACTAACAACGGTAAACCTTGCACTGAAACTTCGAAAAGAACATCTTCAACCATAGACAAGGTCAACCGTTCAACAACGAAAACTAGTGAGGGTAGTACTCCTGTTTTAGCATCAAACCAACCAACAACAGCAACCAATGTACAACAGAGCGCTTCTACAGCAACCAGCAACGAGCTCAAGACTGCGAACAACAAGGAAAGACGGAAATCAACAACACAACCACCGATGCGGCAATGGAGGACGAGACGAGCCACGAACAAAGTGCCCCTCAACCCTCGCAGGAGGGAAATGGAAGCTCTTCTCCTCCTAGAAAAGAAAACGAGATCCACATCAAAAAATTTTTTATCTAAAAAATCGGCTAATTCGGCCACGTAAAGCTTGTACGCAAATAGGCCTGAATAAAAATATCTTCAAAATAAACAAATGATTACCAACGCAAGGGCTATGCTCATAAAGCGACTAATAACGAACTACAATCCGCTGATCCTAAGAGCGTATGGAATTTACCTCTAAGTGTAGTCTTATGCCGCAGCAAAAGTTGGAAATCAATCTTTCAACTCAATGCTGCTTCCAGGTCCGGATCTGCTCACTTCTCTTCTATCGGTGTTGTGCAGATATAGGCAACGACAGGTGGCATTAAGCGCGGAAGGTCGACAAGCACAGCAATTTTTGTGAAGAGATGATCCGAAACATCCAACAGAGGTATTCGTCATAGATGTAGTTACTGTCGGTGCTACTTGCTCGCCATGTGCAGCTAAATTTGTTAAAAATAAGAATGCAGAGGAGCACACCGAACAATTTCCTCAAGCAGCAAACGCTATCATTCACAACCATTGTGTAGATGATTATCTAGATAGTGTGGATACCGTAGACGAGGCTGTAAAATTAGCCAATCAGGTTAAATTAGTCCACTCCAAGGCTGGCTTTTATATAAGAAATTGGTTGTCGAATTCCAGCGACGTTGTATCAAGGATCGGTGACAGCAAACCGGAACAAATTAAATGTTTCAAATACAAGATTATGAACGTGTGCTGGGTTGGGTACCAGAAGACGATGTTTTTGTGTTCGACGAAGTTTTCAAACAACAGATTGAGCTATTGCTCGACGGAAGTGTTACTCCTACGAAACGACAGGTTTTGCGGGTTGTTATGAGTATTTTTGATCCCCTAGGATTAATTGCGCTCTTTGTGGTTCATAGAAAAATACTCGTTCAAAATATTTGGCGATCTGGCATTTCCTGGGATGATTGCATTCCGGATGTTTTAATTCCTCGGTGGCAGCGTTGGGCTAATCTTCTGCATCAACTGAAGGAGGTCCGTATTTCCCGATGCTATTTCCCTAAGTATGATCTGCAAAGCTATAACAGCATCGAACTTCATACGTTTGTAGATGCCAGTGAAGATGCGTATGCATGTGTATCCTACTTCAGAATGATCGATCGCAGAGAAGTTCGGTGTTCCCTAGTCGCAGCTAAGACGAAAGTAGCCCATCGAAGCCACTGTCCATTCCTAAACTGGAACTGCAAGCAGCGGTCATAAGAGCACGACTGGCAAAGTCTATTGCTGAAAATCATTCTCTTAAAATAACAAACCGAGTTATGTGGACTGACTTCCGCACGGTACTTTCCTGGTTTCGATCCAATGTGCGAAAATACAAACAGTATGTTGCGTTTCGGGTTTCTAAAATCTTGGATATTACTTCAATTGACGAGTGGCGTTGGACTCCTTCCAAAATGAATGTTACTAATGAAGCCACAAAATGGGGGAAAGGGCCCAAAATCGATGGCATCAGTCGATGGTTTAAATCTCCAGAGATTCTGAATTGCCCTTCTGCAGGTTTTTCGTTACTGAAACTAGTAATTTTCGGAAGATTTTCAAAATGGGAATGATTGATCAATGCAGTCGCTTACGTGCACAGATTCATTGATACTCTGCAGCGTAAGGTAGGTGGTAAAGCAATCTACAATACTATGTGGCTGAACCGAGAAGAAATATTGGCTGCAGAGATAACAGTTTGGAAACAAATACAATTTGAGGAGTATGCTGACGAAATTCTCACCATAAATGAAGATCAGAAAGTCTCGCAAAATGAACGCGTAGGACTAGGCTTTGATAGTAAGCTTTACAAGGTTTCACCGTTCTTGGACGATGACACTGTTTTGCGTATGGAGTCAAGGGTGCCAAATGCCGAGCATTTACCATATAATCTCCTATTTTCGATCATTTTCCCGAGAGATCACTACGGAACACGCCTTGCCGTCGATAGATTTCGCAGTGCAGAAGTGAAAACAGCAGCATCCATTCTACGGCGCCCGGTGGCGAAACTGGCGGTCCTTGATGTTATTGATATGGTTGCAGAAAACTTCAAGCGATACGGGTCGGGGGATGTTCAGGACGGCAGTTCGCAAGACACCGATCACCCAATGATTGAAAGCGAGATAACAAACACAGTCAACTAGCACTCGACGATCTTACCTATTTAGATGATACGATCAGTATTTGATCAGCATCGGTATATGCCAGACACTAAGTTGTAGGCTAACTGCTGCATTTCTTATGCTAGGTCAGATAAAAATAATACAAAATTCATATTCATATTGTTGGACAGATGACAGACAGATTAAAATTAAGGACTAGAAATGTAAGTGGTTAAACCATTGAATTAATATTATGTGAACTCTAATATCAAGCAAAATTACAGCTAAAAGCTAATTCTAATATGAACCTGAGTTTCGCTCTACGAATCCGAACGAATCCTGTGGCTTATTCTAGTTTAAACGCTTAGATTGTTTGCGAATGATAAAATTAATCAATGAATTCATTAATAATTATTAATTCCTCTAACCCTTTCCACATTTTTGTCTTGTAAGGTTTTTGAAATGTATCCTTCAACTAGAAGTAAATGATGATGATTTCAAAGTTAGATCAATTTTAGATACGATACCTCAAGTAATAAACCTGGACAAAAAACGATTTAGTATTATCATGATATGATGCAATTCGATTGATCCTTCGTTAAAAAGCATTGATAACCTTCGGAAAGTGTAGGTCAATACTATGGTAGCACTGTAAGGAAGAAAGCACATATCGATGGTGACCGCGTCATTCTGTCCATGTGGGTCCACTAGAAACACCCCCAGGTCATGAAGACCCGGCAAGTGGCCGCATACTGGTAATCGTCAAGAGCGGCCCTCGGTGAGCCACGGCTGGTAATACGAGAAGAAGAGGAACAAAAAGAAGTAATGATGCATAAAATGGATTTAACAGGGTGGAGGGTACGAAAAGGTTAGGGACGTCATAATGATGAAATTATTTCCGATGAAGATGGTTTATAACCAGGGGATGCAGAGGGTCGAACGGATTTTAGAATCAAACTGATTTTCTTTTTGAAGCAGACACAATAACAGATTAGACTTGCAGATTGATGTTTTTCAAGTATTCATAGATGAGAGGCATATAAGAACCATCCCAACTCGCCAACAAATCCTGAACCGGAGCCTCGAATAGTCTGCATCGGATGGTCTGCCTTGAGCCCTGAGGGATCCCAGTAGCTCCAACCTGGCTTCGTGATACTCTACGCACAACCACACGACATGCTCGATGTCCTGATACCCGTTGACACAGGTGCAGAGACCGCTCTTCGTGACCCCAAAATGCCAGAGATGTGTGTTAAATGTATAATAATTTGACATGAGCCGTGACATCACACGAATGAAATCGCAACACACGTTCATCCCCCTGAACCAAGGTTAGGTCGATACCCTAGGGATAATGGAATGTAGTCATCGTCCCAGTTCGCCATTGCTTCATGAAGTTTGTCAACTTTCGACTTGCAATTGAAATCAGTCATGTGTTCTTTCGCGCAAACCGGTACCCATGAGGTACCAAAACTCCTAAATGACTAACAGTTTTCTGACGAGAGATACTGAGAAATTCATTGAAGCATATTGGCCTTTCATATAAATCACCTTCAAATAGGCCCACCTTAGCCAACGGGATTGTTTTCCATTGCGCGGAATTGAACAATACGATGGGACCCAGACTAAGAATATTGAATAAGACCGTTCTGATAAAGTTATAAAATTTCCCCGTATATTCCCCAGGAAAAATGGGGTTAACTCCCCTGGCTTCATCGCCCGGAGAGCCTCTATTGAACTTAGATTGTCCGTAGAAAAGAATCAATGGTATTTAGCCAAGGTCTCAATTATCTCAAGGATATACTCAATAGAAGCTAGCTCTGCAACGTAAACTGAAGCCGGATCACTAAGATTGTACGATTGGACCATTCACAGGACTACAACTGTACACTACTTTTAGACCACTTAGCTCTTGACTTTGTGCCCCTCGCTTCACTCCAGAGATTGACCAGAGTCAGTCCGGCGATTCTGGTTGATGCATGACTTCCGGTTCGCTGGCGCTTCGACGACCCAGGGCTAGCCTACGTCACGAACTACTCGGCTAATCCCCGACGATGGATCTAGCCTATACCATCGGAAAAAGATCCCCGACGAAAGAAGTTTCCCCGACGCCCAGAAACCCGTGAACGGTACGAACGGCAAGATGCCTAGGTCAATCGGGTGATTCCGGTTAGTGGAAGAGTTCCGGTTTACTGGCGTCCCAACGATCCACACCGGAGCTACGTCGTAATCTACTCATCCTAATCCCCGTAGAAGATTCATTATTCCGCGGATAGCTCCTCAACGAAAGAGTGTCTCAATATACCGAATCTCGTGTTTTGCTACACGGGCCGTTTGAATAAGTGTCGAGGTTGTTTTTATGATTCCGATTGGAGCATGACTTCCGGTTCACTGACACTCAGCTGAGACATTTGAGAAAAATTTGTTCTGATTAATGATTCTACTCGGCTATGCCCTGGCGAAGATTCTAACCTACATCGACGGAGGAAGTTCTCTCGACACCGACTATTCATTTTATTCCACCGGGGCACTCGAAAGAGTGTCGAGGTCGATCCGGTGATTCCGGTTGGAGCACAGCTTCCAGTTCACTGGCGCCCCTACGACTCGACTTTGGAGCTGTGGTTTCTAGTCGGTTAGTCCCCGACGAAGGAATGACAAGTCTTGGTTGATGGATTGGAAGATTACGAACGTCTTATCCGATATTTGTCCGAGAAATTTCATAAATTTCATTCATATGATATCAAATGACCCTTCAAGGCTGTCTTGAAAGTACTGATGAAATTAAAAAATTAACACAAAGAATTGCTTGCTTTTGCCCTTTCCCAAGTAAAAAAATTTATTCGATCGTTCGCTTAGACAACAAGTCAGATCAACAACCTTAAATTTACAGAACATACCCGAAAATAAAAAACGATACAAATTCCACGCCCAATTCTTCTAAGGCACTTATTTCTTCGAATGTATAACGAAAAACAGGTACGCCTTCCAATTCGTTTTTTAACGAGAACAATTTATTGACAGGTAGAAGTCGATTTAGGCGCTATAACGAAAAATAAAATGATATACTTACAAGATCAACTTTTTCAAATGATCATCCGAATGAATTCGATTTCATCACTGTTTGAAACATTTCATGTTGGTTGGCAATTTGCAAATAATATTATAATAAATTTAAAATTTAACAGTCATGTAAAAAAAATGATTATTTTAAATTGGAATGCTCGATCTTTAAAATCGTGTGAAGATTAATTATATAATTTTCTCAAAGTTCACAAAATTCATATTACCATTGTGACACAAACATTTCTTAAAAAAATGTCAAATTGAAAAGCAATCCACATTATGTGGTTCGTCGAAATGACAGGTTTACTGGAATGGAAGTTGCCATTTTTGTCCAACGACGAATTAAACATCGAATGTTACTAAAGTTATTGCAAGCTTGTGAATCGAAGTTGAAACCATTCATGGAATTTATTTTATCGCTGGAGCATATTTGCAATTACAATGCACCGGTGAACAATTCAATTTCTTTGAAGGCGAAACTCACAAGATATCGATATGCAAAAACTCACAAGATATCGACCGAAATTTTTCGTAATAGGGGACTTAAATGCAGACCATGTCCAGTGGAATTGTAGTCAAAATAACATTAATGGTAAAATACTTCATAATCAATTCTCTGCTAGTTTCTTCACCGTTCTTTATTCCAGTAATCCGACTTACTTCTCTTCCGTGAAAAATCCCTCTACAATTGATCTGGTTCTAATAGATCAAAGTCACATTTGTAGTGAACCGATTACAAATGCTGACTTTGACTCAGAACATCTTCCTGTTACTTTCAGACTTTCCAACGAAGCTATATTTAATAAAATTAGTTGTATATTCAACCATCATAGAACTAATTGGTTTGAATACAGATCTCACATTGAAAATCATGTGAATCATGAAATTATTTTAGAAAATTCTACGGACACAGCAATAGAAAATTTGAATCATAACATCATCGAAACTAGAAATTTTCAGTTTCCTAAGCTCAAACCACAGATATACAGGCTCCAACAAAATTTTTCAAAATCCTGAGTAAATTAAATTTGCTATACGTTGGAAACACTACTGCCACCTAGTCGACTGTTCGCCGCGATCTTTCTAAACGTTTCACGACGTTTCGGAACGAAAACTAAATTCTCCTGCCTACTATAGAAATATTCCAGCTACAACTTTATTCCCATCTCGCATAAATCACACTAGAATTCGATCAGAATAAAAGAAAAATAAACTTGTCCTTTTAACAAACAGCAAAACGAAAATCTAGCGTGAAGTGAATGTTGAAACCAAAATTGTGGCTCATGTGAAAGCGCCACATAAATCGTGGTGGCACCTCGTGTCGATCGTGGTGACATCTGCAAGTGTTCACCACGATGATTGAGCAAATTTTACACACAGTTCATATGTGATCTGTGCTCAAACTAAATCAAATTCTACTATAACGACGACAATCTTCAACTGCTCATTCGGTTGCAGAATGTTCGTCGACGGCAATATAAACGTTCTCGTGATCCTGCTATGAAAAATATAGTGTAGGACTTACAAAAAGAAATTGACTCTTGCGAAACGAAAATTTCACTAAAGAAGTCGAACAAATTAAACCATATTCTAAACCTTTCTGGAAACTTTCTAAATTTCTTAAGAAACTTCAGAAACCAATTCCTGCTCTCAAGGAAGAAAATCAAATACTTCTTACAAATGGCGAAAAATCTCAAAACCTTGCTCAGCAGTTCGAGTGTCCACAATTTTAATTTGAACGCTATGAGCTCTATTAAAAACGAAGTCTCACTGAAATATGATCATATTTCAACTCAAATGTTATTACAAGATGACATTACTGGGACGAATTGTGATGAAATTAAGCCAATTATTAGGAAACTTACTTTATTCTTAAGAGGCTTCTTTTGATGTGATCTCGTTTGTAGATTTTTCACAAATGGGCGGTTCCAACGGCCACACACATAGGCACATAGGCACACAGATTTTTGACGTCGATTATCTCATTTCGGATTTGCATATTTTATTCAAAGAAACTATCAAGATGCTGTACAGGATTCATTTCTGACTTTCAGAATAATCAAATTGTGGAATTCTATACGATATTTTGCACAGTTCGGAACGCACGAAACAAGTCAAATTATTTTGGATTTTCACTAAACTGATTGATGATTTTTACTTTCGATTTGCAAAGAAGTAATCTCAATAGTTCTTTAGATAACATTTAGAGCCATTAAAACGGCTGATTTTATATAATGTTCACTTTTCGTTTGTCGTTTTCTTTCTCTCCAATGCAAACGACCAGCAGCTTTGTTGTATGATGCAATCGCTCTTGGTTGAGTTGAAACTAGCTTTGCGTACAAACTGCAACACATCCGCTCGCAGTGCCAAATGATGCGAAACTGGTTTAATGCGTCTTCTCGCCTTGAGAACCCGAAGGCAAATGAGAACTACGACCTGAGCGTTTAAGTTTTTTAACCACGCAGAGGATGCGCTATCCGATGCCGCTGTTTGAATGCGTCGTGCGCTCCCTGACGTCTGCTTCCATCCAACGTCTGCTTGCATCCAACGTCTGCTTCCAAGAAATGGTCGATTTTCGACTACGGTTCCCCTTTTATAACGTTCAGTTGAAGATATGTGTCTGACTACCTCAAAATTGTCGTCCTTGCGCGAAAAACGAAAGCGACTGTAAAGAGTTCTCTGAGTTGTTTGCGGTTATCTCATACTGTTCAAAATATTATCCTAAGTACCTGATGATATTTTTGATGAAATAATGACAGAATTATGTGCTGCCATCAATACAAGTAGCAAAGAAAGTCGTATTCACGAGAAAAGTATCTTGTTGAGAAAGATGTCTCATATAAATGAGAATTTAATTTTTTTTTACCAGAGCAGTTTGGATTTCGTCATGAACATTCAACTACTCATCAACTTGTATGAGTAACGAACATGATAAAAGCAAATGAATCTTCTGGGTTATTCACTGGAGTTGCTCTTCTAGACATAGAAAAAGCATTCGACAGTGTTTGGCACTTTAGCAAAAATGTTTGATTTCCAGTTTCCAATTGGTCTTATCAAAATGATTCAAAATTATTTAACTGATCGTACTCTTCAGGTTAGCTATCAGAATTGTAAATCTGAATTGCTATCCGTACGAGCAGGTGTTCCGCAAGGTTCGAGCGTAGCTCCAATCTTTTATAATATTTTCACTTCTGATTTTCCAAATCTACCCGTTGGTTGTCAGAAATCGCTATCATGTGACGGTAGGTTAGCCACAGGTAAAAATCTAAGAGTGGTCTGCAGTCCCCTGCAAAGAAGCCTTAATATTTTCAGTTATTATCTGCCAAAATGAAAAATTGAACCAAATGCAGAAAAAACGAAATTTATAATCTTTAATCATAAGCCAAGAGCTTATTTTCATAAACCAAACAATAATCACATTATCAAATTGAATGGCTCGGAATTGACATGGTTTGATCAAGCAAAATACTTAGGTTTAACTACAGATAACAGATGTACAGGCTCGAACAAAGTAAGAAGAATACTAAAATAATGCTGTCATTTTAACCAATAGCAAACAAAAATCAAACGTGAAGTAAATGTTGCACCCAAAATTTTGGCTCATGTAAAAGCGCCACAAAAATCGCGGTGGCACCTCGTGTTGACCGTGGTGATATCTGCAAATGTTCGCCACGCTGATTGAGCAAATTTTACACACAGTTCTTATGTGAGCCTGTATATATGTTATATGTGATCTTACCATGAATGCTGCTTACATATTGCTTATCTCTATCCATCGGCCTGTTTTTTTCTTCATTCGCATTTATCGGCTTCGCTTCCTTCCTTCTTTCTGTTTGGTTATTGTTCTTCGTTCAGGTCCACCAGTCAGTTCAATGTCGCAACTACTCCCCCTTACTTACTGAGATGTATCTTCGGCGTGCTATACTGATCTAAAAACAGACTTAGATTTTATTTTTTTTTATTTGAACACAAATTTTTCTAGTGATTATGAGTCCTGTTTTTTAATTCATCGATTCGGTATTATGGATTATTATGGATTTTCTCAAGCCTGATTTTGTTTTTAATTGAAGTTGTTTGTTCGCTAGACAGATATATTATATGTGCGAGCGCTCCTCTGTCCACTAGGAAATTCATTTCTTTATTTGGTCTGGTTGCCGAACTCAATAACATCATAAATTTGTTGTCTATCGTCTTATGCAGTTTGACCCATATTCCTTCTGAGCAATATTCGGAGCGTTTTCCGACTGGAAAGCTAGCAACGAAGGCCATTCCATTCATGGTGGTGTAGAGACACAGAGGTGCGAACGCATAGAAGTGTCGAGTCACAGAGGTGCCATCGCATAAAGGTGCGAAGACGAAGCAGTGCAAAGGCAACCCAGTGCTGATCTACCAAGTATCACATTTGATCGCCACCAAGGGCAACACTGTATATGGGGTCAGGTACAGGCAGCACACCAAGTTCAGTGGTGACCACAACGACGGCAGAGAAACGGAGATAACAGAAAACGACACCAAACGTCTGCCAATTGGAAATCGTTGGGCGAGTTTCACTTCGTTCTTTACGACTGAGGAACAGAGACAATAGCAACAAGGTAGATTTAATTTAATTTATTTTTTTTTTTCATTTTGATATTATTAATTTACAAAATAAACAGCGATGGATGACCTCATTTAAGATCATCCGAATCCGATTCCGGATACTAGTAAGAGCTTAAATATTCTAAGGGCTAAACATTAACCGTAGGGTACCACTAAGCCATGGATAGTCTATTATCGACGTAAAATAAAGGCATCAAATTTGATGTAAATTACAAAGGATTTTACATCACATTTCTCTGAAGTAGTAGAAATCTCTAAAGTCAATAGAGATTAAATTCGAGTTGTAGTTAACGAGTTAACAGACTAACAAAATTGTAACCTGTTAATTATTCGTTATTGGATATCGAGTTTACATTCCATCGAAGGAGGTGGAAATTGACGGAGTTGTCACTGAAGCAAGTCTGATAGCCGATGATTTACATAAAAATGGATTTTCTATTCAATCTTTTACCAGAGCAGTTCGGATTTCTTCATGAACATTCAACTACTCATCAATCTGTATGAGTGACGAACATGATAAAAGCAAATAAATCTTCTGGGTTATCAACTGGAGTTGCTCTTCTAGACATAGAAAAAGCATTCGACAGTGTTTGGCAAAAAGGTTTAATAGCAAAAATGTTTGATTTCCAGCTATTTATTTGATCAAAATTATTTAACTGGCCGCACTCTTCAGGTTGGCTATCAGAATTGAAAATTGTTTTAATAAGTCTAAATGTATCAAATGTCGAGGACCCCATAAAGATAATATTTGCGATAAAAATATTGAAAAATGTGTTTCTTGTGGGGAGAATTTTCATGATCAGTTAGTATGCGCTGCATTTGAGTTTTGAAAAGACAAAATGAGGCTTTAATCAAAAGCACGGCTTTAGCGCACATAAGCAGAAATTATTGAAAATCGAAACAGGAAACGATTTTTCAAATCTAGAGCCAGAAAACAACGGTGTCGAGGACTCTGATAGAAATAGTGAAAGTACTTCGTTTGTCACTCCTCAAGGTTCTGTTAAGAGAAAGAAGACCTCCTCCAAATTACCAAAATAGACCCCTAAAATTACACCTTCAAAAAAGATCCCCGTGTTAAATCCAAAAAGGGAAATTTAAAACTAAAAGCTGTGTCTCCTGGTTTGTAAAATCCACACACCAGTCTAGGAACTAGCACAAGAAAAGACAATAATAATAAGACCATCATAACGTCATTCCTCCCAATAGAAGAAATTTTGTCGTGAATACGACTTACTTTACTATGGGGTGCCTTTTCAAAATTTACCCTCTGAGACAGTGAAAAGTTTGTGATCGTGAATATCTCTTGTTGTGTTTAACGAATCAATATAATTTTTGCTACACGCCATCGGAAATATGATCACAATTCTATGATAAAATTATTAGTTGTGTGACATAATCTCAAATAATTCAAAATTAAACTATTCTGAAATGTTTGGTATAAACGAGTATCAAAGGGGATAATCCATAAGGCGCGATTGCCTTTCTCGTATTTGTAAAGCTCATACTTCAGTGATCTGTGAAAGGATTTACATAATCTAATTACCAATAGAATCGAAATTTTTCAACTTAAACGAGTATAGCAAAAGCATTGAAGTATTTCAATAGTACACTATTGAAAAAACTGTCTCATTTGACCCATGTCAACACCAGCCAATCAGTACGCGTTCTGAGGAATAGAACAAAATATCTGCTGCTGCACAACAAATCGTTCGAAAAAAATGTTCCGAAAAGTGTTGAATATCGTAGTGAGTTCCTCAATGCTAGAAACGAGTCCCTACAGCATATTGATATTTTCTTTCAATAAATTATGCAAATCCGAAATGAAATAATCGACATTAAAATTCTGTATGCGGCTCTTTTTATAGCCGTTAGGACAGCCCATTAGTGAAAAAGCTATAAACGAAATCACGTAAAAAAAGCTCCTAACAAAAATTGGATCAGTTTGGATTCTATCGCCACTGTGAGCAGATGTATTTTGTGTCGTTTGCAAAGCTAGTTTCGCTTTCGTTGTCAGTCATTTGCATTGATGATAAAACAACGGTGGGGAGCATTACACAAAATCAACCGTTCTAATGGCTCTAAAGTTTTCTAAAGAACTATTAGGATTTGTTGTTCGCAAATCGAAGGTAAATATCCTCAGTTTAGTGCAAATCTAGAACAGCTTGGTTAGATTTGTGCACTTTTCGCTGTGTGAAATTCACAGTAATCGAGATCAAGTGAAGCCTTATTTGCTTTTGCGAAAAATGTTCCAGAGTTTAATGTCGTAGAGAATTACGCAATTTGACTCGTCTGAATGCTAGAAACGAATCCCTATAGCATATTGATAGTGTCGTTAAATAAATTAGACCTATTGTATCATTGATAAACCCAGCGAATTAATGTTTTCTTTATTTTTTTTTATTCAATAGTAACATATTTGAAGGCACACTGCTTAAGCTCTTAGATGCCAAGGGCATTTTCTTATTTTAAATTAAAACTAACTTAAAACTAGGGTATTATCATTAGGGTAGTGGCGAATTCCGGTCGCAATGGTCGATTCAGCAGATTCAGTCTGCAGCTGGCGATCGGCAATGGTCGGTGGATTAAATATGGCATTAGTTTCTTCCAGATGACGATTATACGTTTCAATGGGTCCGCGGGAAACACCCCCAGGTCACAGAGACCCAGCGGGTGGCCCGCATGTTGTTCATCGATTGAAGCAGTTTTCCCGTGGGCGATGCCTTTGCCTAAGAGAATGAAAGAAGTATAGAGAAGTAATTTTGTGGAAAACGGGATGAAAAAGGGGGTATGAGAACGAATGACCAAAAACGATAAAGATCTAATTAGTTGACATCGAGATGGTGGAGAAATGGAGAAAGGGGGAACGAAGAAGTTAGTGACAGCAAAAAGATCTTGTTATTTTATACAGAGATGGTGGACAGGCGAGGGATTTGGAGAATCGGGCGAATGTTAGTCTCGAACCTGTAGGTGAAGATTATTTTTAGCCTCGACAAGAGAGAGGAAACTACGGATTACACTTGTATATTAATGTGTTTAAGGTACTGGTATATGAGAAGCATATATAAACTATCCCGACTCGCCAACACATCCCGAACCGGAACATTGGACGGTCTACCTCGGGCCCTAAGGGATTCCAGTAGCTCTGACCTGACGTCGCGATACTCTACGCACGACCACACGACATGCTCGATGTCCTGATAACCGTCGCCACAGGTGCAGAGACCGCTCTCCGCGAGCCCAATACGCCGGAGATGTGCGTTGAAGGTGTAGTGATTTGACATGAGCCGCGACATAACACGAATGAAATCGCGACTCACGTTCATCCCCCTGAACCAAGGTTTCGTCGATACCTTAGGGATAATGGAGTGTAGCCATCGTCCCAGTTCGTCATTGCTCCATGAAGTTTGCCAACTTTCGAGAGTTTTCTGACGAGAGATTCTGAAAAATTCATTGAAGCAAATTGGTCTTTCATAAATATCACCTTCTAATGCGCCCACTTTAGCCAATGAGTCAGCCTGTTCATTGCCTGGAATGGAACAGTGCGATGGGACCCAGACTAAGGATATTAAATAAGACCGTCCAGATAAAGCTCTCAAGTGTTCCCATATTTTCCCCAGAAAATAGGGGGGATACTTTCCTGGCTTCATTGCCCGGAGAGCTTCTATTGAACTTAGACTGTCCGTGACAATGAAGTAATGATCTTTGGGCAAGGTTTCAATGATCTCAAGAGTGTACTGAATGGCAGCTAGTTCTGCGACGTAAACTGAAGCTGGATCACTGAGTATGTAAGAAGCGGTGATGTTTTGATTGAAGATGCCGAAGCCTGTGGACTCGTTGATGTATGATCCGTCAGTGTAGAATATCTTTTCACAGTTGACTGTTCTGAATTTGTTATAAAAAATATTGGGGGCCACTTGAGGGCGTACGTGATCCGGAATTCCACGAATCTCTTCTCTCATGGATGTGTCGAAAAATACAGTGGAATCAGAAGTATCCAAGAATAGGACACGGTTGGGCACAAACGAAGAAGGGTTAATATTCTGAGCCATGTAATCAAAATACAAGGACATAAAACGGGTCTGAGAATTGAGCTCGACAAGCCTTTCGAAGTTTTCAATCACCTTCGGATTCAAGATTTCGCATCGGATTAGCAATCGATATGAGAGATCCCAGAATCGGTTTTTCAACGGTAAGACGCCCGCCAACACTTCGAGACTCATCGTATGAGTTGACTGCATGCAACCTAAGGAAATACGCAAGCAACGATACTGGATTCTTTCCAGCTTGATGAAATGAGTGTTCGCCGCGGATCGGAAGCAAAAGCATCCATATTCCATAACGGACAATATCGTTATTTGGTACAACCTGATCAGGTCTCCTGGATGGGCACCCCACCATGATCCGGTTATTGTACGAAGAAAATTGATTCTCTGTTGGCATTTTTGTTTCAGATACCTAATGTGACATCCCCAGGTGCCTTTGGAGTCGAACCAGACCCCGAGATATTTAAATGTGAAGACCTGAGCTATGGTTTCACCCCCTAGTTGAAGCTGTAATTGTGCTGGTTCTCGCTTCCTTGAAAATACAACTAGCTCAGTTTTCTCCGTAGAGAACTCGATACCCATTTGAAGAGCCCATGTCGACAAGTTGTCGAGGGTATCTTGTAATGGTCCTTGGAGATCGGCAGCTTTGGGTCCTATAATAGACACAACGCTATCGTCGGCAAGTTGTCTTAGCGTGCAAGATGTGTTGATACATTCATCAATATTGCTTACGTAAAAATTGTATAAAAGGGGGCTTAAACATGAGCCCTGAGGAAGACCCATGTAACTGAATCGTATTGTCGACAAATCACCATGCGCGAAATACATGTGTTTTTCGGACAATAGATTATATAAAAAGTTGTTCAAAACTGGTGAAAGACCATGCTGATGCAACTTCTCAGATAGGATGTTTATGGAAACTGAGTCAAAGGCCCCCTTGATGTCGAGGAAAACTGACGCCATTTGTTCTTTACGAGCAAATGCCATTTGAATTTCTGTTGAGAGCAACGCAAGACAATCGTTCGTTCCTTTGCCCCTGCGGAAACCAAATTGTGTATCTGAAAGCAAGCCATTAGTCTCCACCCAATTGTCAAGACGAAAGAGAATCATTTTTTCGAACAATTTCCGGATGCAGGAAAGCATAGCAATCGGCCGATACGAATTGTGATCGGAGGCTGGTTTTCCTGGTTTTTGGATGGCGATCACCCGCACTTGTCTCCAGTCGTGTGGGACAATATTACCCGTAAGAAACTTGTTAAATAAATTCAACAAGCGCCTTTTCGCAGGGTCAGGGAGATTTTTCAACAAGTTGAATTTAATTCTGTCTAGCCCCGGGGCTTCATTGTTACACGACAAGAGTGCGAGTGAGAACTCTACCATCGAAAACGGTGTTTCGTTTGTATTTGATGTCGCGTCGCGGGTGGGCTTCTGTTCCGGAACAGAGTCTGGGCATACTTTTTTAGCGAAATCGAATATCCAGCGGTTGGAATATTCCTCGCTTTCATTCGTGGCGTTTTGGTTGCGCATTCGTCGGGCTGTGTTCCAAAGAGTGCTCATCGATGTTTCTTTTGATAATCCTTCAACAAACCGTCGCCAATAACCAAGTTTCTTTGCTTTGACTAAGTTCTTCATTTGCTTGTCTAACGCCGCGTAATTCCGATAATTATCGGGTGTTCCATTTTTTCTGAACTTTTTGAACGCTAAAGATCTTTCCGCGTTGAGTGATGAGCACTCTTTGTCCCACCACAGGTTAGGAGGACGGATGTTGGTTTTCGCGCCAGGTACACGTTTCGTCTGAGCTTGAGTCGCGGTGTCGAGAATCAAGCCAGCCAACAACGTGTACTCTTCCTCCGGAGGAAGTTCTTGTGTTGATTCTAGTTTCTCAGATATCGAATTTGCGTAGTATTTCCAATCAATATTTCGTGTGAGGTCATACGAAACATTGATTGTCTCCGATGGTCTTAATCCGTAGGTGATTGAAATTACGATAGGTAGATGGTCGCTACCGTGGGGATCGGGGATCACCTTCCACGTGCAATCCAACCGTAGCGAGGTCGAGCATAAGGATAAATCCAGCGCGCTTGGTCTTGCTGGTGGTGCGGGAATCCGTGTCATTTCTCCGGTATTCAAAATAGTCATATTGAAGTTATCGCAAAGATCATAGATCGCGGTTGATCTGTTGTCATCATGAAGACAACCCCATCCCGCACCGTGAGAGTTAAAGTCTCCTAAAACTAACGTCGGTGCGGGAAGAAGTTGCATGATACTGCTGAGCCAGTGGTACCCAACTGAGGCTCTAGGGGGAATGTAGATGGAAGCAATGCAAAGGTCCTTGCCTTTCATTGTGACATGACATGCGACAACTTCAATACCTGGTATCGATGGGAGGTTAATTCGATAGAAGGAATAGCACTTTTTGATCCCCAAAAGTACTCCTCCGTAGGGATCGTCTCGATCCAGGCGAATAATGTTAAAATCGTGGAAGTTCAGGGAAACATCAGAAGTTAGCCAAGTTTCGCACAATGCAAATGCGTCACATTTCATTTCCCGGGAAGTGGTGGGAATTCCTTCTCAGAATTGAGTTTTCCGAGACCAGGAACAGTTTGCTTCGGAGCTTTGTCTCCACTACTTCTAAACATAAATGTTGGAGGCCCAACGGAAGACAACTTCGTACCCTTACTAGGGAGCTTAGGAGAGGATTTGTTTACTCTTTTCCTATAGCTATGAGGGGTCGCTGAAGATGTACCTTCTAATGGGTCGTCAAACTCGCTCTCGTCAGTTGACAAGCAGGTATAGATGTTCGTTGATTGCTTAGGGGGGGTGGCACTCTTGAGCATGTCAGCAAAGGAACGCTTGGAGTGTTCCTTCAGGAAACGTTTCAAACCATCCTTGCGCACTTTGTACGCGGGACATGCCATCAGGTCATGCGAACCCTCCTTACAGTAAAGACACTTTGCAGTACCCTTATCGCAGGAGCCATCCGCATGAGCCTCCCCACAATTAGCACAACGGGGCTTATTGCTGCAATGGGACGCTGTGTGTCCCAGTTGCTTGCAGTTGGTGCAGTTCATGATACGTGGAACATAGAGACGAACAGGGAGGCGAACTCGGTCCAGGAGGACGTAGTTAGGTAAAGCCGAGCCAGCGAATGTCACCCGATACGAGTCTGATTGGGGGTATGATTTGGTACCATCCCCCGCGATCGACACTGAATGCAATCGCTTGCAATCCAGTATCTTTACGTTCTTAAGTAGGGGGTTTTTAAAGCAACCCATCCCGTACTTAAGAACGTCATCGCAAGTCAAACTGGCATCGGTGACAACGCCGTCAATTTCGACTTCACGAGCTGGGATGTACACACGGTATTCCCGCGTAAAAAGCTCACCCTGAACGATCTCGTTAGCCTGTTTTGAGCTGGTTAACGAGACCCTAAGCTTGTCCGGGCGTACTTTGTCAATACTCTTGATAGTAGAGTATCGCTTCGACAGCTCTCGCGATATATGGAGACAATTTAATTTTTTTCCATTTAATTTGGGCCGGAAATAAACCGTGTACGGTCCGGCCGGGAGTGCAAGTCCGTCGGGATAGCTCTTAATGCGAGTTTTGCTATCGACAGTTGTCTCCATTTTATCATCTGGTGGGTCAGGGTTTTGTTTCACAGGGTTTGTAATGGCACGGAATTGTATCCGCACGGGTTAGAAATCTGGGATACCACCAGATAATTTCAAGGACAGAAAAGATAAGGGAAAGAGGATGATACTTAGCTTAATAATGAATAGCCACCAATGCCTGGCCTTGGCTAATCGGTGTGCTACAAAACTCGGCCGCCGGGGCCACGCGTTGGTTGAATTGTTGTTGTATCTGTGTGCAAAAAACCTCTAAGAGGAAAAAAGCACACAGCACCGGGTCACGACACTACTCCAAATGTTCACTATTCAAAGTCTATACACTGCACTATTGTATTATGTATGAAAACCTCTCAGCGGAACGAGCACCATTGTCTATTATACAATAACGGTACAATGTCGATTGTCCGATCGCTTTATCACACACGGCACTGGTTTTCAGCGTTTCGCAGTTAACAAAAGCACGTCTGTTCGCTCGGAAGGTTGAAACGGCAATGTTTTCTTTATTGGAAGATTATAATCGGTTGTAAACGCTTCGTGGGTGCGATTCTGATATGGTTGATGTAGGTAACCATATCAGTATCGCACCCACGTACAACAGTTCAGCCTGGAATCAGATGACGGAAGTCAGCGGCATCCATCGGAATTTGAATTCAACTTATCACTCTCCATCACACACGCTTTCGTACTTACTCTTACTCTTTGAGTCGTAGACCACGCGGGTCTCTGCTGTATACAGGAGGCGTCTCCATTCAACTCGGTTCATGGCTGTTCGCCGCCAGCCTCCTTAGCTGCGAAGGGTCCGCAGGTCGTCCTCAATTTGATCGATCCATCTTGCCCGCTGCGCGCCTCTTCTTCTTATTATACCGGTCGGATCATTATCGAGAATCATTTTAACCGGGTTGTTCTCCGACATTCTAACAACATGCCGGGCCCGTCGTAACCGCCCGACCTTGGCCGTTTGGACGAGGGTTGGTCCTCCCAGCAACTGGTGCAGTTCATGGTTCATTCGCCTTCTCCACGTACCGTCTTCCATCCGCACTCCGCCGAATATGGTTCGCAACACCTTTCGTTCAAAAACACCTAGTGCGCGTTGATCCTCCGCAAGCATTGTCCAGGACTTATGCCCGTAGAGGATAACTGGTCTAATCAGCGTTTTGTAGATAGTTAATTTCGTACGACGACGAATTTCGCTCGATCGAAGCGTCCTGCGCAGTCCAAAGTAAGCACGATTTCCTGACAATATGCGTCTCTCAATTTCTCTGCTGGTGTCATTATCGGCAGTCACCAGTGAGCCCAAGTACACGAACTCGTCGATCATTTCGATTTCATCACCACCAATCAGAACTCGTAATGGATGGCTGACGTTATCTTCTCTCGAGCCCCTGCCTTTCATGTACTTTGTCTTTGACACATTGATGTCTAGTCCGATCCGCTTGGCCTCAGCTGTTAGTCCGATGTACGTATCTTTCAATACTGAGCACATGTACTAATGGCACATGCGTTAAAGAGAAAAAAAACGCGATAATATTTACAAAAGCGGCCATACTGGCCTACGAAGTTATTTTCCGCTTTTGTTGTCGCCTTTTTTTTGAAGAGACAAGAAAACCACGACCAGCTGAACAGTTAGCACTGGTGTAATGTTTATAGAGTCAAGGTGACCAACCGAACCTCACGCGTATGAGCGAGGGAATCGGTAATTTGACGCACCATTTTGCGCTCTTAATGCGAGTTTTGCTATCGACAGTTGTCTCCATTTTATCATCTGGTGGGTCAGGGTTTTGTTTCACAGGGTTTGTCATGGCACGGAATTGTATCCGCACGGGTTAGAAATCTGGGATACCACCAGATAATTTCAAGGACAGAAAAAAAAGGGAAAGAGGATGATACTTAGCTTAATAATGAATAGCCACCAATGCCTGGCCTTGGCTAATCGGTGTGCTACAAAACTCGGCCGCCGGGGCCACGCGTTGGTTGAATTGTTGTTGTATCTGTGTGCAAAAAACCTCTAAGAGGAAAAAAGCACACAGCACCGGGTCACGACACTACTCCAAATGTTCACTATTCAAAGTCTATACACTGCACTATTGTATTATGTATGAAAACCTCTCAGCGGAACGAGCACCATTGTCTATTATACAATAACGGTACAATGTCGATTGTCCGATCGCTTTATCACACACGGCACTGGTTTTCAGCGTTTCGCAGTTAACAAAAGCACGTCTGTTCGCTCGGAAGGTTGAAACGGCAATGTTTTCTTTATTGGAAGATTATAATCGGTTGTAAACGCTTCGTGGGTGCGATTCTGATATGGTTGATGTAGGTAACCATATCAGTATCGCACCCACGTACAACAGTTCAGCCTGGAATCAGATGACGGAAGTCAGCGGCATGCATCGGAATTTGAATTCAACTTATCACTCTCCATCACACACGCTTTCGTACTTACTCTTACTCTTTGAGTCGTAGACCACGCGGGTCTCTGCTGTATACAGGAGGCGTCTCCATTCAACTCGGTTCATGGCTGTTCGCCGCCAGCCTCGGTAGCTGCGAAGGGTCCGCAGGTCGTCCTCAATTTGATCGATCCATCTTGCCCGCTGCGCGCCTCTTCTTCTTATTATACCGGTCGGATCATTATCGAGAATCATTTTAACCGGGTTGTTCTCCGACATTCTAACAACATGCCGGGCCCGTCGTAACCGCCCGACCTTGGCCGTTTGGACGAGGGTTGGTCCTCCCAGCAACTGGTGCAGTTCATGGTTCATTCGCCTTCTCCACGTACCGTCTTCCATCCGCACTCCGCCGAATATGGTTCGCAACACCTTTCGTTCAAAAACACCTAGTGCGCGTTGATCCTCCGCAAGCATTGTCCAGGACTTATGCCCGTAGAGGATAACTGGTCTAATCAGCGTTTTGTAGATAGTTGATTTCGTACGACGACGAATTTCGCTCGATCGAAGCGTCCTGCGCAGTCCAAAGTAAGCACGATTTCCTGACAATATGCGTCTCTCAATTTCTCTGCTGGTGTCATTATCGGCAGTCACCAGTGAGCCCAAGTACACGAACTCGTCGATCATTTCGATTTCATCACCACCAATCAGAACTCGTAATGGATGGCTGACGTTATCTTCTCTCGAGCCCCTGCCTTTCATGTACTTTGTCTTTGACACATTGATGTCTAGTCCGATCCGCTTGGCCTCAGCTGTTAGTCCGATGTACGTATCTTCCATCTTCTCAAAGTTGCACGCTTTCATGAAAGGTTCTTTTCAGAGCCACCATTATTTTATTATAAAAAACTATACTGGTTATTTCATGATATTTGTGTTTCAGAATGTTAAATGTAACTAATTTGTACTTTAGTTTAGGTGCATCGTTTCAAATTCTACATGCAATTTCATACAATTGATCAACTAATTCATATTCGGAAGTGTTAAGGAACATGCCAGTTGTTTTCGTATTCACGACATCCAGTAATGTCTCTGGCATTACCCACCCGCCGTTTTTTTTTGAAGCAGTTATCAGCTCAATGGCCAATTATCTCAGGTTTTTTATCATTTGATGGATAATTTATCATCCGCCGCAAATGATTCAAAAAAAAAGGTATATTGACAAAGAGAGTTACGATTTTCCGTATAGAACAGGAAGAAACATCCCCTTTCGTTATTTCCTCCAGCTGCCGCTCGGTCGGAAGGCATTTGCAAGTGGTGACAGCGGTACTGACCGTGGACAGAGGAAAGAAAGCGGTACGCTCGATAGCAGCAAGGATACGCCAGGAGTACGGGCGAGGATTTCGGAATTGAGGAACAGCATTAGTATGCTGAGTCCACGCACATTTTCCTTTTTTCTTGTTTTTACATGAGGCAAAGTGGCTTTATAACGGAATGAAATAGATTCCGTCAGTGTGTTGTTGTTGGTTGATACGGTTGCAGATCGGAGCTTCTATGAGCCCGATCGAGCTTCAAGTTTCCTTGAAAACTGCGGACGTATAGATTACGTTTACATTTGAGTTATTTACGTTTTGACCACAGTCAATACTGAGCACATGTACTAATGGCACATGCGTTAAAGAGAAAAAAAACGCGATAATATTTACAAAAGCGGCCATACTGGCCTACGAAGTTATTTTCCGCTTTTGTTGTCGCCTTTTTTTTGAAGAGACAAGAAAACCACGACCAGCTGAACAGTTAGCACTGGTGTAATGTTTATAGAGTCAAGGTGACCAACCGAACCTCACGCGTATGAGCGAGGGAATCGGCAATTTGACGCACCATTTTGGGAATAAGCAAAGGTAGCCGTACTTGATTGACATAACAAAGCAAGTCGGCGAGTTAGACACCAGAAGTGCATGCCACGAAGTATATATTTAAAAACGTGGTTAACCAACCCATATGGACGGAGCCTACGGGAAAATGCGTTGCAAGGCGATACATCAAAACAATCGCGGCCATATTTGCGGCTAAAAGTCTGGCAACCGAAATAAAAACAGAGTACGTGGAAAAGAAGCGGTATATGACAATAATAATAATAAGCCGACATTGACTTTGAGTCGCGTACGGTAAACAATAACGTTAAACCAAGAGGTACGGTACGGTGTGTTGTTGCAGCCTATGCCGTCGACCCTTATAGCGGAATTAACAAAGACAGTTTGGTTTGCGCACACGGCGGCCATGACAAATTTGAGAGCACCGAGTTGGGCTGGCTCAATAATAAACAAAAATGCCAATGCGAACGAAATTCGACCACGCAGGACTCGTAGCAGTTGAAGCTTTGTACTATACAATGACCAGTAATGTGAGACTAGTTCAAGTTTATTTACGTTAATGAATGTCGACCATAACCACGGTCAATTATTTACAGCTAAAAATGAGTATCGTCCAGGGTGGTTCATTTCAGAATTTTTAAACATTTTAAACATTTTAAGGCTTGACAGAGATATCATAATACAAGAATCAAATTCAAACAAGCATGGACTTTCAATTCCCTAAAGCGGAAGCACTGCAGTGCATTCCAGAGTTCGATGGAACTACTGAACAATTAGATGCGTTCATCTGTCATATTGAACATTTCGAAAAACAATTCCCAGACTAGAGACGATCTTATCTAAGTAATATTATTGAAGTTGAAAAAAGAAGCGACAGCGAGATTACTGCATATAAAAGCCGAAAATTGGCCTAGAATCAAAGAAAATTTTATACGCGAATTTAGAGAAATCGAAAGAATCGAAGACATTGTTTTAACAATAGAAACTTTACGGCAAGAACCCAATGAACCATTCAAAAATTTCAAAAAGCGCATAATGAGAATTAAAGAGCAGTTGGACAATTACAATGAAGGGTGCTTTGCTCGGGAATCGCCAATGGAAGTCAGTCTTAGACTACATTACCTAGCAGGCTTATACAACTACGAATTGAAACGAATGGCACAAGCCCACATAAAGAAGACATTGTATGAGTATTTGTAAGAAATTGATATAGAACGAAAACATATCGAAATACTTGAACACAGACTTCAAGCAACAGAGCTGGGCTCTAGAGTTCTTATAAGGAATCAAAAGTTTAGAACTCACGAAGGGTACCAATATGAAAATAATGAATATCAGCAAAAATACGATTTATCAAATCGGTATGATAATAGAAAACCACCTAATAGATACAATGGTAATATTCGAGAGGAAAATAATGGGCTTGATAGAAAACACTACGAAAATAATGAAGTACAGTTATGGGTAAATTGCATGACTTACGATAATAGAAAAATATTTCGAAGATATGATCATAACATCAGGACCAGAAATATGCCTGATCAATTAAGATATGGAGCGTCAAGAAATCCGAATGCAAATTTAGTCAAACAAACACGTCAAAAGTAAAATTGGGATCGATACGGGGAGAATAAAAATATAATGAAGAGTGATGTGAACAATCACATCGAAGAAAAAGATAGCGAAAAACGACAGTTACTGTTAGAAAAACATTAGGTACCATAGAACTAAACTTCATCATCGCAGGAAAAATTTTCCAAACGAAGTTTGACGTAGTGGAGAATTTGACTCCAGGGGGTATTTTGGGAATGAGAATTATGAATAAGTATGTAACTAGCATACACAATGACCAAGGTTGGATATGCGTACGGAAAATACCTCTCACTTTTGAACCAAAAACAGAATCATATGAAGCTCATCAGAAACAGGAGAACAGAGTCTCAAAATACGAGGCAGATAACAATGTTAAAATACATGAAAAATACCAAGCGGATGATCAAACCAAGCATAGCCCACAGGGTAGGCTGTGTACAGAAACGACAAAAAATTACACGGGGCAATGGCAAGAATGTATGCCGCCTCCCGAAATGTTAAAAATAGATTGTGCTAAAAACAATCAGTTATTTGTAAACGTTGCTGCAGCAAATAGGCCAAACGAAAAAACGTACAGGTGTGTAATGTCAGAGACATAACTGAATATCGTGAATACGAATAAAACTGGCACTCTTTCTTTATACTTCCGAATATCAATTAGTTGATCGATTGTGTTAATTGTGCAAGTAACTACAGTATAGATTAGTTACATCAAACATTCTGCAACACAAATATTACAAAATAACCAGTATAGTCTTTATGATAAAATATTCCTCCAGCTGCCGCTCGGTCGGAAGGCATTTGCAAGTGGTGACAGCGGTACTGACCGTGGACAGAGGAAAGAAAGCGGTACGCTCGATAGCAGCAAGGATACGCCAGGAGTACGGGCGAGGATTTCGGAATTGAGGAACAGCATTAGTATGCTGAGTCCACGCACATTTTCCTTTTTTCTTGTTTTTACATGAGGCAAAGTGGCTTTATAACGGAATGAAATAGATTCCGTCAGTGTGTTGTTGTTGGTTGATACGGTTGCAGATCGGAGCTTCTATGAGCCCGATCGAGCTTCAAGTTTCCTTGAAAACTGCGGACGTATAGATTACGTTTACATTTGAGTTATTTACGTTTTGACCACGGTCAATACTGAGCACATGTACTAATGGCACATGCGAACCTCTTATGAAGGCGTGCGTGAAGGGCCAAATTGTATGAAAGCACGACCTAAGCGTTTGAGGTTTTATACCACGCAAAAGGTCTGCTTTCATTGACCACTGCTCCACCTGACGGCTGAAGTCCAAATAAGACCTAAGCGTTTGAGGCTTTATACCACGCAAAAGGTCTGCTTTCATTGACGTTTGCTCCACCTGACGGCTGAAGTCCAAATAAGACCTAAGCGTTTGAGGATTTATACCACGCAAAAGGTCTGCTTTCATTGACGACTGCTCCACCTGACGGCTGATGTCCAAATGAAAGCACGACCTAAGTGTTTGAGGCTTTATACCACGCAAAAGGTCTGCTTTCATTGACGACTGCTCCACCTGACGGCTGAAGTCCAAATAAGAGCACGACCTGAGCGTTTCAGGCTTTATACCACGCAAAAGGTCTGCTTTCATTGACGACTGAAGTCCAAATGAGAGTTGTGACCTGAGCATTTGAGGTTTTCAACCACGCAGAAGGTGCATTCTTCGAAGCTGCTAGTCCCACGACGTCTGCTTCCGTCCAACGCACAAGAAGAAATGATCGATTTTTGACCACGGTTTCCCATTTATACGCAGTCAATTGAAGATATGTGCCTGACTACCTCAAAATCGTCGTCCTTGCGCAAAAAATCCGCGTTTTCCGCGTTGTTTTCAAAGCGTGAGAAAACTTAATTTTTGAGTTGTTTGTGGTAATCTCACACTGTTCAAAATATTATCCTCAATTCCTGATCATATTTTTGATGAAATGGTGAAAGAATTATGTTGCTACCGTTAATACAAGTCCAGATAATCACGATTAAGTTCTGCCCATTCTTCCATATGGCTAATTTTGAAAAGGCACCCCATAGTAAAGTAGCCTGAGTGTACCAAACGAGCACAATAGTGTAGCAAATACACCAGTAACAGGAAAAGAAAAAGTACACGCAACTGAGCATTATGGGTTGCGTGCTGCAGATAAGAACGGGCGCAACATTGAAATGATAACATTAATGCATCGTATCAGAGCAATTGTGAGTTATAAAAAAACGACGATTGTTCAGATAGTATGCTCCCAGGTTGTGGGACTAATATTACTCACGAAGAAGAAAAAGATTTTATAGACGGAGAGTGTGACGAGGAAGACAAATGTTTCCATGATTTAGATACAAATCAAGACGTAATTCTTACGGAAAACAAACGATACGGTCAAATAACTGGTCGAGACCGAACGGATAAATTATTAAAATCACTAAATATAAATAATTTAAAAAGAGCAAAATTTATGGATATAGAGAAAATTATGGCATCTTATAGCGATGTATTGTATATAAAAGGGTACAAATTAACTATCACCTATGCGGCAGTGCACTAAATTGAGACCACTTCAAATGTGCCGATCAATAAACGGCAATACATATTTCCAGAAGCTACGAAGAGGCATATTAATGAAGAAATTGAAGAAATGCATAGACAAAGTATCGTAAGGCCTAGCAAAAGTCCATGGAATGCTAAAGTCCTATGTGTTCCCAAGAAGGACGACGAATTTGGTAACAAGAAATACAGAATCGTGGTTGACTTCACGGCTTTAAATATAGTTACAAAGCCATTTGTATACAAAATTCCACTAAATGACGAGATTCTAGATAATCTTGGAAACAGTAAATATTTTTCTACCTTGGATTTAAAATTAGGGTTTTACCAAGTGCCAATTAACTCAGAAGATGCAGCCAGCGTTTTCAACTCCAAAAGGCCGCTTTGAATTCACAAGAATACCTATGGCCTGCGTAACAGCCCGTTGACGTTCCAAAGATGAATGAATACGATACTTTATGAGATAGAAGGGGTTAAAGCAATCGTCTATCTGGATGATATAATTGTTTTCTGTGTTACCATCGAAGAACACAATGAAAACTTACGCAAAGTTTTAGAGACTCTCCGCCGATACAATCTAAAAGTTGAGCCAGCTAAATGCCAAATTTTGAAAAATGAAATAAAGTATTTAGGACATGTAATTAACAAAGAAGGAATTCGTCCTATGGACAATAAATGAGATGGCGGCACCAAAAACAGTCAAGAGTGTTCGGTCATTCTTAGGAACAGTAAATTTCTACGGTAAATTCATATCTCAAATAGCAGAGAAACGTAAACCATTGAACGATCTCTTGCGAAAGAATGTTAAGTTTACTTCGACAGAAGAGTGTCAAAAATCTTTTGAGGAATTGCGAAATTTTTTAACTTCTGACACACTGTTAGTTAGACCGAACTATAAAGATACGTTCGTGTTCACGACAGATGCAAGCGAGTACGCTATTGGAGCAGTACTCTCTAATTAAAAAACGATAGACAGGCCTATTTCATATGCAAGCAGAGGTCTAGTAGGCGCTGAAAGAAAGTACCATACGATTGAAAAAGAGTTGTTAGCCATCAAACATTTTATTTATAATCAGAGATTTATTGTATACACTGATCCGAAAGGCGCGGAAAATAAAACAACTCCCCCAAAACAGCTTCGAGACGAATCAGGCAGGTTTACGTTATTTAGAAATAAACAAAAGACAGAATGGAATCCGCACATGGACGGATTAGAAAACATCGATTTTGGATGGGACGAAAAAAAAGACTTAGGAACATTCTATTATTTCGACGAATATGAAATATGCATAAATAACAATGATATCAAATTTGATCTGCTGACATTTTCAAAACAAAAAACTAACGAAAGCGATTTTGATGGTACTTTCGTAATAGTAAACAGTATATCAGCATATAAAGAACTAGCCGAGCTGATAGACTTACCACACGGTTTAAAAGACTATTTGAATGAAAGAATATTCGCAATTCCAGAACATAAAATATGGGGATTGGTCTTAAACGGCTCAAGTAAATCACTAACCGAAACAAAAATTCTATTAGCTGGGTTAGTAGATGGTTTCAGTAATTGTCCCGAAGACATGAAAGAGGCGAAAACATTCAGATAATTTCCTACCGAAATATGCAGAAAATTCCGCAATCAAACGTGCTGAGATTTATTGCCGAGAAATTTGATAAAATATTCACACTATACGCACCGGAAAAAGACAGGATGTGGGTGCCAGAAAAGGACCGCGAAACTACATTGCACAGTGGTCCAGGAAGCAAAATTAGCAGGAAACAATTGTTTACGCTTTTATTATTGGCCTCAGAGATTTGAAGTCTTCGGCACATTAGTTCCACTTAATAAACTGCGTGTTTCGGCCATTGTGGTTTTAGGGTGGTCCAATTATTTATTTCAAAATCTGGATGAGATAGAACAATGCATCCTTCCACAATAATTTAGAATAATCAATTTAAGGCAACTTTGTCGAAGATATTGGTTGTGTATCTTTAACCGTTTTTATATTAGAACGGTTAACATATCCTTAGTTAGGGTGCTTCTTAAAAAAAACAGTTTTTATTCAATAACTTTTTCATTTGAATTTTCTTAATAATGTAATGTTCTAAAAAATTCAGGACAATAAAAAGACGCAACTTTTAGTGGAAGAAGATTTTTTTTGTACTACCTGATTCAATTGTTATGTAAGATTTTAACAATAAAATACGCCTTTTTTAAATAACGGTTTCTAAAAATGGCGCAATCCGAAAAAAAATTTGATTGCATTTGATAGCTTGTACTTTTTCATATAATATGAGAAAAAATTGGAAAACAGTTATTTTTCTATCTCATTTAAAACAAAATTTCATGCAAGTATTTTTGTACGTTACCATATAGCATGATAGTGAAGAATATTTTATTTGAACAATTTTAACAAGTCATTTAGGGGTTAACCTAAGTTTGTGCTTAGGGCACATAACCGTTTTCACTTTTCCTTATGTTTCGTCTTAGACTCGTCAGTGTAGAACAGTTCAAATTGAACTGCTTAATGCAAACTTAAACAGTTCAACTTGAACCGCTATACAGACGTAAATGTAATGCTATTTGCAAAACACTTATTAATTGGCACCGAATGATCATACCCGAATCGGCCAGTATTAGCCGAAAATCACGTTTCCGTTCGGCACGTCAGCAAAGACATGGCACTTCGGTGCCGATTAATAAGTGTTTTGCAAATACCATTAACTTTATGTCTGCTTAACGATTTAAGTTGAACTGTTTAAGTTTGTATTAAGCAGTTCAATTTGAAGTGCTCTGCACTGACGAGTCTAAGACGAAACGTAAAGAAAAGTAAATTTTAACAAGGTTATCAACCCTGCTTTCATACCATGGATTCAACTACGAAAAAGTCGTTAAAAGTTCCGTTTTGCGCGAGAAAAACACGTGACAGTACTACTAAATTGTTAAAGCGTGTTCATTCGTTTGAGATTGACTGCGGTGAAAAAAAAAACGAGTTAAGCTTTACAAGATCACATGACAACTTCATGGTGAATCAAGTTTTTGTTTAACATATACCAATGCTTAAATTAACAATAGCACCGTTATCTGTCAAATGATGTTCATTCAGCGTAGTTTGTGTGATTATGTTATGTTCGTGTGAAACCTAAAGCGGCCCATACACGTTCAGTTTTCCATAAAAACTCTGAATAAAAAACTGCACGATTATTTGAACTGAGCAAGTGTTGCGTCAGGTTAGTTTTGCGTTTTGTCTTCATGTCAGTTTCATCAGTTTTGGCGATTCAGTACCAATACGGACTCTCTCCGCTTCATGTGTATATTCGCACTATGGAGTTGCTTCTCAAGATTTCTTTTCGTTTGTGCTTGGAGAAACCAACGTGGAAAATTTCAAAGGAAAATCAAGAGGAATTGGGTCTACGAATCAGTGAACCTCGGCCAGGGGAAGGAAACAGCGGTAATGTTGTGAGGCGGTTTTTTTTAAAGAAGAGAGATAGTTGCTAAAATTACAGGACTGGATCATGATTTATTGGAAAGATTTTATGTTATACTATCACTAATTAACAGCAAATGGTGATCGATGTATACACATGAATCGAACAGTACACATGAACTATACTGCAAGTTGTATGGTTGGTACGCTTTGTCACCAACTGTACAAAAATTACTCGTGCATGGAGTGACTATTGTACAATATGCAATTCTTCCAATTGGAATGTTCTTAGAAGAAGCAGCAGAAACGAGAAACAAATGCATTCGAAGATTTAGAAAAAATAGTACAAGAAAATTCAACAGACAGGTCTGTTCTTAAGGCTTCTAATGACTTCCGATCCCATAATTTCTCTGGAAAACAAAACAAACAAAAATACTAACAAAGTTTTCCTTCCAGAAAATACGCGGCATCTAATATTGTAATATGATACTTGTTAATATACTTATTGTTCCAATCATTTCACTAATGTCGTTTTCGTTTTTAAATTGCACTACACCGGTGTAGGTAAGGTTGCACTGAAACCGTTCGTTTTTGCCAATTGCACTACACCAGTGCTACACTTTTTCTGCACCGATACCACTGGTGTAGCACTCATCAAAAGTTTGGTGTAGCTCTGTGCAATGGAATCGTTTATGGTAGTCAATGGTTACTGTTTATGTTTTCGTCATTTTTGTTCGTTTATTCATGCCTCCGTGTAGCACTGCACCGGTGTAGTGCAAATTAAAAACGAAAACGCCATAAGTAGTTTAGGAAAATCCCCTTCCTTTGCATTACCACTTATAAGAAACACTAGGAAATTGATTTGTTGACGCTTTTCACCATGTAATTGCATATAAATGGAATGAAAATTAGGAGATTTCTCTGAGATCCCCATTGAAACTGAGTTTGTAAAAATCAGTTAAACCATCTCCGATAAAAATTCGCAAAAATGTGACAAACACAAACACTTTTGATTGGTATATGATATTCGGCTTTACGGACCTCTGTTCAGAAATCAGTTTTCACAGTGATTGTAAAACCTTTCTTTATGAGAAAGATAAAAAGTTTAAAAAGTACAAAGAATAGATTTTAAACATTTGTTATGAAAATACACTATCAATTCCTTTTTCTAACACTCCTTAGTATATTACTAAGCTAGATGTTATATGATAACGTACAAAAATACTTGCACGAAGTTTTGATTTAAATGAGATAGAAAAATAACTGTTTTCCAATTTTTTCTCATATTATATAAAAAAGTACAAGCTATCAAATGCAATCAAAATTTTTTTTTCGGATTGCGCCATTTTTAGAAACCGTTATTTAAAAAAGGCGTATTTTATTGTTAAAATCTTACATAACTTTTGAACCAGGTAGTATAAAAAAAATCTTCTTTCACTAAAACCGTTCTAATATAAAAACGGATAAAGATACACAACCAATATCTTCGACAAAGTTGCCTTAAATTGATTATTCCAAATTATTGTGGAAGGATGCATTGTTCTATCTCATCCAGATTTTGAAATAATTTTTTAATTCATAGTTTGTTTTAGGACCACCCTAAAACCACAATGCCCGAAACACGCAGTTTATTAAGTGGAACTAATGTGCCGAAGACTTCAAATCTCTGAGGACAATAATAAAAGCGTAAACAATTGTTTCCAGCTAATTTTGTTTCCTGGACCACTGTGCATTGAAAGAATTCTATGACGCTCCTCTAGGTAGGCATGTTGGAAGCAAACGAATATTGAAGAGAATGAGTCCGCTATTCCATTGAACTAATATGCGGAAAGATATTGAAAATTATGTTAAACAATGTAACTCGTGCCAGAAAAACAAAATCGGTCGAGCGAACAAAATTCCAATGTGAATTACCACGACATCGTCCGAACCGTTCGAGAAATTGTATATGGACATAGTGGTATTACCTGAGTCAGAACGGGGGAACAGATACGGACTTGTTACACAAGACGGTCTGACTAGATATTTAATTGTAGCCCCGATTGAAAATTAAGAGAGTGCCACAGTCGCGCAAACTTTCGTAAATAATTATACATGTAAATATGGAACACCCGCCGAATTAGTAACCGATAATGGAACCAACTTTGTTAGTTCTCTTATGAAAAATGTATGTAAAATTTTTAAAATTAAAAAAATTACGTAATGAACCAAACACATAGGATCAAGTACTCCCATTCTTCAGTTTCGAATATAATACCACTGTAAATTCCTCAACGGGTTATACACCGTTTGAATTTTTATACGGAAGACGGGCGAACATTCTAAACTCCGTTTACAAATACGATAATGATGGTCTCTACTATGAAGACTACGTCAATGAAATGCGATCTACATTTAAACGACTTCATCATCAAGCCCGCGAGAATCTATTTGCATCTAAACAAAAGCGCAATGAATTATATGATAAAAACTCCAACGAATGGCAACCAATGTGGGGAGACTTAGTGCTAGTAAAAGCCAATCCTACAGGTGCAGGACAAAAGTTACAATCACTTTGGAGAGGACCGTATGAAGTAGTCGCTCTTCATAGTGAGCAAACAACAACTATAAAAAATAAGAATAGACTAGAAAAGGTTCACAATAACCGATTGAAAATGTATACGGATTGAGAAACTGAATCTTACCGCAGAATATTGAGATAATTAAGAAATAAAGCAAGAAACATTATAAAAAACGTGTTTAATATTCTTCGGTGTTTAAGTTTTCATGACATTATTTTAATGACCGTCGTTTTAAGCGACAATTTGAGATTTTAATCACTCATTACCCTGTAATGTCGAAACTGCAAATCGGATCGAATTTAAATCTAGAAGTGTGATAATCGATTAAAGATGCCATGATATGTAAGTTCCATTTTAGAGTTTACGGTAATTTAAAGTACTTCCAGAGCCGGTATTCAGGAATCAGCATAACCCAAACCGATTCGTATGGCCATATGACGAATAAATTACAACAGTTTTGAGTCCAACTTTGAAGCTTTTCGGGATTGTCATCTTCTATATCGGTTTGAATTTTAAAAATTCATCATCATGTAATTCGAGAACCGGAAGTCATAATTGGATAAAATTAATTATTTTTGTATATAAGTTTGTTTTAATTTTAATTTTTGTTTCTGAAATTTGATTAGGCTTTTTTTGAGAAAACGATTGAGCTTTGAGAAACGATTTTATACTGGAACCGGAATTCTAAAAGGTGTATGGCCGAAGTCAGATAAATTCACCTGAGTAGCTGTACAGTTTACATTTGTTTCAAAATATTTGAAAATCAGTTAAGACATCTTTGAGAGATCATAGCACGAATTAAATTTTTAGGTGCCTTCTGATCGACAACTGAATACCACTAAAACTGAAAAAAGTTAATTTTTTTATCGACTATCCAAATCTGCTAACCCGATAAACCTGATTACTTTATGTGGAATAGACATTTTTATACCAATCACCCTGTATCCCCAAAACCGGAAGTTAGTTGACTGAAGAGCAAGATGTTTTATAGAATCTTCAAACTTTTCATTTGAATCTTTGATGATTTTTAGATTTCATTTGAATCTTAGATCGGTTCAGCCATCTACGAGCAGAATGAGTTACACAAATTTCGTTTTACAAAAAATAAACATAATTCAGGAACTTTGTTTGGGAGCATACGACTTTTCGTATGAATCTGAATTTGTAGAAAAGAAATTTTCCGAGAAAATTTAGTGAAATTATTTGTCACACACGCATTTGCTGATCTCGACGAACTGATTCGAATGGTATATGGATGTTATGTTGTTCCAGCATTTATTGCTGTAAGTAGTTTAAAACAAAATAATTAAAAAAAAATCTGCCATCATCTGGTTTATATATGTCATATTCGAACGATTATGTTGTCAAAAACGAGCTGTGCCAAAATCGGTCCGAGGCTAAATGTCATGAAAAAGGATGCTGTACACAATCCTTTTGGTACTTAGAAACAATTGTATGTAACAGTATAAAAAATCGTGTTTGCCGTTGCTCCCAAGCATTTCTTTGTCATACAGCGCTCAAAACTCCTACTGCTGGAATAGGGGGAAAAGTCGCTTACAGAAAAATTTCGATATCTCCGTTAAAAATGGACGGATTTTAACAATCTATGGTTTGTTGGATAGGTATTATCGTGCGGAATCTAAGTCTGAAAACATATTCTGTTTTCAAGGTCAATTGTGACAGATACTGTCAAAAAACTGAAAATTTTGACATAAAACTTTGTATAACTCAAAAAGTAAACATCCGATCTCAAAACCATTCAATAGCGTTTTGGGTGACGGGAAGACCTTTCATTTGCGACTAGTTTGATCAAAATCGGTTCAGCCATCTCTGAGATCTCGACCTCTTAGTTGACAACACACATACAGACACACACACATACACACACACAGACATTTGCTCAGTTCGTCGAGCTGAATCGATTGGTATATGTCATTCGGCCCTCCGGGCCTCGGAAAAATTTTCTAAAGTTTGAGCGAATTCTATACCTATTTTTTATATATATAAAAATAGGTAAAAATTCAAAATGTATACAAAGTAATACAAGAAAATAAACATATTGTATTAAAAGTTTCATCGGAAAACTTAATAAAAAGAAAATAATATTGAAAATATAAGAGAAACTGAAATCCTGAGTGTAATTGAAATAAAGAAAAATAGGATACAGTTATAACAGAAATTACCAGCAAACATCATACAATGATACGTAGACATAGAAATTCAACGAAAAACTTAAAAGCACAGTGCAAGGAAAACAATGGATAAGATAAAAACATTAAAAATATACCAAGAAGCGAAAAATATCAGCGATAATTCAATAATTTCTATATAATGTATGAATTTAAGCAATAATGTTAGTATGAGTTAAGTGTGTGTGGATATATATATATATATATATATATATATATATATATATATATATATATATATATATATATATATATATATATATATATATATATATATATATATATATATATATATATATATATATATATATATATATATATATATATATATATATATATATATATATATATATATATCCTCCTCTTCATGCGTACTATATGAAGGAATTGAGGATTTCTAAAGTGCAAATTACGCACTCAAATTAAGATGCCGAAAAAATACAAATACGACAATATGGGCATGTAAAAGTTACGAAAACACAATGAAAGAAAGATACAAAAAATTATTAAAATATTATATACCAAAGAATTCATGGGTGATTCAAAAAAATACACACATATATATATATATATATATATATATATATATATATATATATATATATATATATATATATATATATATATATATATATATATATATATATATATATATATATATATATATATATATATATATATATATATATATATATATATATATATATATATATATATATATATATATGAAAACTCTGTCATTAACAAACTAATAATATTGAAATCCTCAAGAATCAGAGAGATAGGAATTGGCATTATAAAGGGGAATAGTTCGGAAACTACACATAACAAGATAAAAAATATATATATTTTTGATTGACGACAACACATTTAATTACTTTATAGGTTCCTGTTATTATATGAAAAATATTAAAGCCCATATTTGAGTTTATTTTTAGAAAGGAAAAACAGGAACACGCACCAGCTCAGGTAGTGGGGGAGAGGAGCTGCGGCATGGACACTACACAACCGACCAGTTTAGAAGCGATTCCAGTAATTGAACGGAAGGACGACTTCTGGAGCTATGGAGGCAAGGATGGTAAGACGCCATTGAAATGAACACGGCATAGAAGCTAGTTGCGGGATAGTTTAGGAAAAGGTTTAGAAAAGATTCATTATAACCTGCAACAAGCATTCGCATGCCGCAACTTTAATAACAATTTTATTTCCATAGACAGACGTATTGTCGACAGACGGGTTGTCGGCCTGCATCTGCGGGTTTAAAGGTACGAAGTACCTCAATGAAAAAAAAAATTACGATGCACAAAGATATGATAATGAAAAAAAAAGAGAGAATATGATGCACAATGTGATTATAAAAAAAATATGTATATACAAATAATAACATCATTTTTGATTACATTAAAGGCACAGAATCATACAAAATGAAGAGAATTTTTTTTTTGGATTCCCAAACTAAGTGTGTGCCCGAAAATAGTCGTCGCAGAAGGAAGGATGTCGGTAGCTTAGCCAAGCTGCCTAAGAGAACGAGAGGGTGTGATCGGATGCGGTGGCAAGTTGAAGACAAAGGGAACCGGGGAACCACCAAGATGTCAGAAGGAAGAGCAGCAGAGTTGAAGAAATCGAGGCAGAAAATTTATGAAAGCTTAATATGAAAGACGTGATAACGAATTGAAGTAATGGCAATGCTACAAATTACTACATCAACAAGTGCAACTAATAACAAAACAAGGAGGAAGTAAACGCAGTCAACACAGTTAAAGATGACTTGCGTGGGTATACACGTCTGTTCGGTTGAACGGATGGACAAAGAAAAGCATAAAGGAGCACTCCTTCGTCTTCACACCTTTATGCGATGGCACCTCTGTGACTCGACACTTCTATGCGTTCGCACCTCTGTGTCTCTACATCTCTGTGTCTCTACACCTCTGTGTCTCTACACCTCTGTGCGTATGAATGGAATGGCCTTCGTTGCTAGCTATCCAGTCAGAAAACGCCCCGAATATTGCCCAGAAGGAATATGTGTCAAACTGCATAAGACGATAGACAACTAATTTATGATGTTATTGAGATCGGCAACCAGACCAAATAACGAAATAAGGTTTCCTAGTGGACACAGGGGCGTTCGCACATATAATATATCTGTCTAGCGAACAAACAACTTCAATTAAAAACAAAATCAGGCTTGAGAAAATCCATAATAATCGAATGAAAAGATATACCGAATGATCGATGAATTAAAAACCAGGACTCATAATCACTCGAAAGATTTATGTTCAAACAACAAAAGTAGAATAAAATCTAAGTCTATTTTTAGATCAATATAGAACGAAGAAGACACATCTTAGTAAGTAAGGGGGCGTAGTTGCGACATTGAACTGACCGGTCGACCTGGACGAAGAACAATAACCAAAGAGAAAGAAGGAAGGAAGCGAAACCGATAAATGCGAATGAAGAAAAAACAAGCCGATGGATAGAGATAAGCAATAAGTAAGAAGCAATCATAGTAAGATCACATATAACAGATAAACAGGCTCACATAAGAACTGTGCGTAAAATTAGCTCAATCAGCGTGGCGAACACTTGCAGATGTCACCACGATCGACACGAGGTGCCACCACGATTTGGGTGGCGCTTTCACATGAGCCACAATTTTGGTTTCAACATTCACTTCACGCTACATTTTTGTTTTGCTGTTGGTTAAAATGACAGCATTATTTTAGATTTCTTCCGATTTTGTTCGAGCCTATTTTGCTATTCAGGTCATGTCAATTCCAAGCCATTCAATTTGATAATGTGATTATTGTTTGGTTTATGAAAAGAAGCTCTAGGCTTATGAGGAGAGATAATTGATTTCGTTTTTTCTGCATTTGGTCTGATTTTCCATTTTGACAGATAATCACTGAAAATATTCAAGCTTCTTAGTAGGCGACTTCAGATCACTCTTAGATTTCTACCTGTGGCTAACCTGTCGTCACAGAATAGCGATTTCTGACAACCAAAGGGTAGATTTGGAAGATTAGAAGTGAAAATATTATACAAGATTGGAACTACGCTCGAACCCTGCGGAACACCTGCTCGTACGGGTAGCAATTCAGATTTACAACTCTGATAGCTAACCTGAAGAGTACGATCAGTTAAATAGTTTTGAATCATTGTGATCAGATAAATTGGAAACTGGAAATCAAACATTCTTGCTATTAAACCCCTGTGCCAAACACTGTCGAATGCTTTTTCTATGTCTAGAAGAGCAACTCCAGTGAATAACCCAGAAGATTTATTTGCTTTTATCATGTTCGTTACTCTTACAAGTTGATGAGTAGTTGAATGTTCATAACGAAATCCAAACTGCTCTGGTAAATAAATTGAGTTCTCATTTATATGAGACATCTTTCTCAACAAGATACTTTTGTCTTGGATACGACTTTCTTTACTATAGGTCCTTTTCAAAACTAGCCAAATGAAAGAATGAGCAGAACTTAATCGTGAACATCTCGACATGTAATAATGGCAGCAACATAATTCTTTCACTATTTCATCAAAATATAATCAGGTACTTAGGATAATATTTTGAACAGTATGAGATAACCACAAACAACTCAAAAATTAAATTTTCTCAAAATTTTAAAACAACGCGGAAAATTCTTTACAGAGGTAGTCAGACACATATCTTCAACTGAACGTTATAAAAGAGGAACCGTGGTCGAAAATCGATCATTTCATGGATGGAAGCAGACGTTGGATGGAATCAGACGTCCGGGAGCGCACGACGCATTCAAACAGCGGCATCGGCGAGCGCACCTTCTTTCAACTTCTTTCGAAACGCCCCCCCCCCCCCCCCCCCCCCCCATTCCCCTTTTCACCCCATCGAACCCCTTCGTAACTTTATTTACTATAACATTCGTTCTCTTTTTTTCTCTCCTTTTTTTCATTGCTATTATTATTCGCCGAGTGTTTGTGACTTGAGGGTTTTCCCGCGGATTCACACGGACAGCAGGATGCGGCCTTCAACGACACATACCATCGTCACCGTCCAGTCACTCTTGACCCCCACCGGGAGTAATTTTACTATAAGACCTTAGTATTAAGCAATATATCTGTTGGATCTTTGTTATCGGTTGATATATAAAGATGAGGAGGTTTTATGCCTGCTGGAGAGAGAGATTGTAAATTTCAGCTCCAGCGGTCTTTTCCCTGCTCCCAAAAAAAATTAAATAAAAACATAAAGGCTCCTGGTAATGATGCAATTTTTAATATTCTTATTGAAAATCTTCCCGATGTTGCCTTGAGACCCTTGGTTTAAAATTTCAACAAGTGTTTTTCATTAGCTTACTTCCCAAAAAGATGTAAAAACGCTAAAGTAATTATTATTATCAAAATTAATAAAAAGTCAGCAGAAACATCAAGTTATCGACCAATTGGTTTACTTTCTTTTATGAGTAAACTTTTTAAAAAAATTATCTTGTTGAGAATGATGTCTCATATAAATGAGAATTCAATTTTTTTACCAGAGCAGTTTGGATTTCTTCATGAACATTCAACTACTCATCAACTTGTAAGAGTGACGAACATGATAAAAGCAAATAAATCTTCTGGGTTATCAACTGGAGATGCTCTTCTAGACATAGAAAAGGCATTCGACAGTGTTCAGCACAAAGGTTTAATAGCAAAAATGTCTTATTTCCAGTTTCCTATTTATTTGATCAAAATGATTCAAAATTATTTAACTGATCGTACTCTTCAGGTTAGCTATCAGAATTGTAAATCTGAATTGCTACCCGTACGAGCAGGTATATTCCGCAAAGTTTGAGCGTAGCTCCAATGTTGTACAATATTTTCTTTTCTGATCTTCTAGATCTACCCGTTGGCTTTCAGAAATCGCTTTTCTGTGACGACACAAGTCTGTTAGCCAAAGGTAGAAATCTAAGAGTGATCTGCAGTCGCCTACAAAGAAGCTTAAATATTTTCAGTGATTATCAGTAATTGCAGCAAAAATGCAATTAATTATTTTTCCTCATAAGCCAAGAGCTTATTTTCTTAAACAATACAATAATCACATTCTCCAGGTGAATGGCTTGGAATTGACATGGTCTGATCAAACAAAATACTTAGGTTTAACGTATGACAAAAAACTCACTTTCAAGGATCACATTGAAGGAATCCAGGCAAAGTGTAATAAATATATTAAATGTTTATATCCACTTCTAAACGGAAATTCTAAGCTCTGTCTAAAAAAAGAACAAATTATTATTGTATAAACAAATTTTCAGACCAGCCATGCTTTATGCAGTACCAATTTGGTCAAGTTGTTGTTCCACCAGGAAGAAAACGCTTCAAAGGATTCAGAATAAAATTCTGAAAATGATTTTGAAACTTCCTCCCTGGTTTAGTACAAATGAGTTACATAGACTCTCACCACTCAGAACCATTAGATGTAATGTCACATAATATAATAAGCAAATTCCGACAAAAATCGATGCAATCTTCAATTGAATCGAGTCGTTCTCTGTATTAGTTAGCAAGTTAGTATATAAGTTCCTTTTCCCCATTACACAATACAAGTAGGTTCAGGATTTTCCCTACACAAAAATCACAGAATTGCGGAAGCAAATGATGTCTTAATGATAATAACCAAATCATGTATATAATTGCGCTGAAAAGTCACCACTTGTGGCTGAACACCCAATTTAAATCTTAATAGTTTAATTTTAACTCATATTCCAATAAATAATTATTAAAAAAATTATTTATTCTTAAAAGCACTCCGTCATACGGAGAGTCTCTATCGAGACGTATAATGCTAAAATCTTTAAAATTTAAAGCTATGTTTTATGTAATCCATGTGCCCGTGAAAAGTGTTTTCCTTCACGGCTCCCTACTTTTTCTACAATACTAGCAAATTCGAAGGAAAAATTAAGTCGAATGCGTTGGTTTATAACATTGAGGTTTGTAGCTGGATCACGAATTTCTTTGTTTCTAATTACTGTTGCCCAACTTATTTACTTTTTTTTCGTTTTGGCTATACGCAAATTAAATTTCCTAACCTTACGGTGGTCCTCGTTTGTGTGTGTTCTTCTCTAACGACATCCTGTTCCATGTTGTTACTTTATCTGTGGGGGTGATTGAACGGTTCTTAGTCTCGGACTCTGGGTTTCGTGTCGTTCTCGTTCCTAAAGGCTCGTTGTTTTGTGTTGGTGATTCGTATTAGGGCTTCTCGTTGTTTAGGTACTCGCTTCATTGGCATAGTTGAAAATTGATCATTGACTCCTTTGCGTTTTGGGCATCATTGGAATTACTGCCAGTAGTAATAATAGTTCAGTAAAAATGTGATGAAGCTTCTTCGTTGATTAGTCATGTGTTGGTATTCTGTATTGTTGCTTCTCATCATGGCTTCTCGTTGTGTACAATGTGTTGAGGCTGCTAGCAGTTTTTTTTTAAATTTCATTTGATTTTGTGGTTGTTTTCTTCGTAGTGTTTTTAGTTTTCCACGTATTAATAAACTTTGATTTTCATATGTTTGTTTATGGTATTCGGCTTGGCGATGCTCACTTAATAAAATATGGGGTAGCAATTTGTAACGTTGTGGCATACCCACGCAAGTCATCTTTAACTGTGTTGACTGCGTTTACTTCCTCCTTGTTTTGTTATTAGTTGCACTTGTTGATGTAGTAATTTGTAGCATTGCCATTACTTCAATTCGTTATCACGTCTTTCATATTAAGCTTTCATAAATTTTCTGCCTCGATTTCTTCAACTCTGCTGCTCTTCCTTCTGACATCTTGGTGGTTCCCCGGTTCCCTTTGTCTTCAACTTGCCACCGCATCCGATCACCATAAACAAACCAAATACCATAAACAAACATATGAAAATCAAAGTTTATTAATACGTGGAAAACTAAAAACACTACGAAGAAAACAACCACAAAATCAAATGAAATTTAAAAAAAACTGCTAGCAGCCTTAACACATTGTACACAACGAGAAGCCATGATGAGAAGCAACAATACAGAATACCAACACATGACTAATCAACGAAGAAGCTTCATCACATTTTTACTGAACTATTATTACTACTGGCAGTAATTCCAATGATGCCCAAAACGCAAAGGAGTCAATGATCAATTTTCAACTATGCCAATGAAGCGAGTACCTAAACAACGAGAAGCCCTAATACGAATCACCAACACAAAACAACGAGCCTTTAGGAACGAGAACGACACGAAACCCAGAGTCCGAGACTAAGAACCGTTCAATCACCCCCACAGATAAAGTAACAACATGGAACAGGATGTCGTTAGAGAAGAACACACACAAACGAGGACCACCGTAAGGTTAGGAAATTTAATTTGCGTATAGCCAAAACGAAAGAAAAGTAAATAAGTTGGGCAACAGTAATTAGAAACAAAGAAATTCGTGATCCAGCTACAAACCTCAATGTTATAAACCAACGCATTCGACTTAATTTTTCCTTCTAATTTGCTAGTATTGTAGAAAAAGTAGGGAGCCGTGAAGGAAAACACTTTTCACGGGCACATGGATTACATAAAACATAGCTTTAAATGTTAAAGATTTTAGCATTATACGTCTCGATAGAGACTCTCCGTATGACGGAGTGAATTTAAGAATAAATAATTTTTTTAATAATTATTTATTGGAATATGAGTTAAAATTAAACTATTAAGATTTAAATTGGGTGTTCAGCCACAAGTGGTGACTTTTCAGGCCAATTATATACATGATTTGGTTATTATCATTAAGACATCATTTGCTTCCGCAATTCTGTGATTTTTGTGTAGGGAAAATCCTGAACCTACTTGTATTGTGTAATGGGGAAAAGGAACTTATATACTAACTTGCTAACTAATACAGAGAACGACTCGATTCAACTGAAGATTGCATCGATTTTTGTCGGAATTTGCTTATTATATTATGTAACATTACATCTAATGGTTCTGAGTGGTGAGAGTCTATGTAACTCATTTGTACTAAACCAGGGAGGAAGTTTCAAAATCATTTTCAGAATTTTATTCTGAATCCTTTGAAGCGTTTTCTTCCTGGTGGAACAACAACTTGACCAAATTGGTACTGCATAAAGCATGGCTGGTCTGAAAATTTGTTTATAAATTAATAATTTGTTTTTTTTTTTAGACAGAGCTTAGAATTTCCGTTTAGAAGTGGATATAAACATTTCATATATTTATTACACTTTGCCTGGATTCCTTCAATGTGATCCTTGAAAGTGAGTTTTTTGTCATACGTTAAACCTAAGTATTTTGTTTGATCAGACCATGTCAATTCCAAGCCATTCACCTGGAGAATGTGATTATTATTTTGTTTAAGAAAATAAGCTCTTGGCTTATGAGGAAAAATAATTAATTGCATTTTTGCTGCAATCACTGATAATCACTGAAAATATTTCAGCTTCTTTGTAGGCGACTGCAGATCACTCTTAGATTTCTACCTTTGGCTAACAGACTTGTGTCGTCACAGAAAAGCGATTTCTGAAAACCAACGGGTAGATCTAGAAGATCAGAAAAGAAAATATTGTACAACATTGGAGCTACGCTCAAACTTTGCGGAATATACCTGCTCGTACGGGTAGCAATTCAGATTTACAATTCTGATAGCTAACCTGAAGAGTACGATCAGTTAAATAATTTTGAATCATTTTGATCAAATAAATAGGAAACTGGAAATAAGACATTTTTGCTATTAAACCTTTGTGCTGAACACTGTCGAATGCCTTTTCTATGTCTAGAAGAGCATCTCCAGTTGATAACCCAGAAGATTTATTTGCTTTTATCATGTTCGTCACTCTTACAAGTTGATGAGTAGTTGAATGTTCATGAAGAAATACAAACTGCTCTGGTAAAAAAATTGAATTCTCATTTATATGAGACATTTCAACAAGTGTTTTTCATTAGCTTACTTCCCAAAAAGATGTAAAAACGCTAAAGTAATTATTATTATCAAAATTAATAAAAAGTCAGCAGAAACATCAAGTTATCGACCAATTGGTTTACTTTCTTTTATGAGTAAACTTTTTAAAAAAATTATCTTGTTGAGAATGCTTGGTCCAACTACCAATTGGTCGATAACTTGATGTTTCTGCTGACTTTTTATTAATTTTGATAATAATAATTACTTTAGCGTTTTTACATCTTTTTGGGAAGTAAGCTAATGAAAAACACTTGTTGAAATTTTAAACCAAGGGTCTCAAGGCAACATCGGGAAGATTTTCAATAAGAATATTAAAAATTGCATCATTACCAGGAGCCTTTATGTTTTTATTTAATTTTTTTTTGGGAGCAGGGAAAAGCCCGCTGGAGCTGAAATTTACAATCTCTCTCTCCAGCAGGCATAAAACCTCCTCATCTTTATATATCAACCGATAACAAAGATCCAACAGATATATTGCTTAATACTAAGGTCTTATAGTAAAATTACTCCCGGTGGGGGTCAAGAGTGACTGGACGGTGACGATGGTATGTGTCGTTGAAGGCCGCATCCTGCTGTCCGTGTGAATCCGCGGGAAAACCCTCAAGTCACAAACACTCGGCGAATAATAATAGCAATGAGAAGGAGAGAAAAAAAGAGAACGAATGTTATAGTAAATAAAGTTACGAAGGGGTTCGATGGGGTGAAAAGGGGAATGGGGGGGGGGGGGGGGGACGTTTCGAAAGAAGTTGAAAGGTGCGCTCGCCGATGCCGCTGTTTGAATGCGTCGTGCGCTCCCGGACGTCTGATTCCATCCAACGCCTGCTTCCATCCAAGAAATGATCGATTTTCGACCACGGTTCCTCTTTTATAACGTTCAGTTGAAGATATGTGTCTGACTACCTCTGTAAAGAATTTTCCGCGTTGTTTTAAAATTTTGAGAAAATTTAATTTTTGAGTTGTTTGTGGTTATCTCATACTGTTCAAAATATTATCCTAAGTACCTGATTATATTTTGATGAAATAGTGAAAGAATTATGTTGCTGCCATTATTACATGTCGAGATGTTCACGATTAAGTTCTGCTCATTCTTTCATTTGGCTAGTTTTGAAAAGGACCTATAGTAAAGAAAGTCGTATCCAAGACAAAAGTATCTTGTTGAGAAAGATGTCTCATATAAATGAGAACTCAATTTATTTACCAGAGCAGTTTGGATTTCGTTATGAACATTCAACTACTCATCAACTTGTAAGAGTAACGAACATGATAAAAGCAAATAAATCTTCTGGGTTATTCACTGGAGTTGCTCTTCTAGACATAGAAAAAGCATTCGACAGTGTTTGGCACAGGGGTTTAATAGCAAGAATGTTTGATTTCCAGTTTCCAATTTATCTGATCACAATGATTCAAAACTATTTAACTGATCGTACTCTTCAGGTTAGCTATCAGAGTTGTAAATCTGAATTGCTACCCGTACGAGCAGGTGTTCCGCAGGGTTCGAGCGTAGCTCCAATCTTGTATAATATTTTCACTTCTAATCTTCCAAATCTACCCTTTGGTTGTCAGAAATCGCTATTCTGTGACGACAGGTTAGCCACAGGTAGAAATCTAAGAGTGATCTGAAGTCGCCTACTAAGAAGCTTGAATATTTTCAGTGATTATCTGTCAAAATGGAAAATCAGACCAAATGCAGAAAAAACGAAATCAATTATCTCTCCTCATAAGCCTAGAGCTTCTTTTCATAAACCAAACAATAATCACATTATCAAATTGAATGGCTTGGAATTGACATGACCTGAATAGCAAAATAGGCTCGAACAAAATCGGAAGAAATCTAAAATAATGCTGTCATTTTAACCAACAGCAAAACAAAAATGTAGCGTGAAGTGAATGTTGAAACCAAAATTGTGGCTCATGTGAAACCGCCACCCAAATCGTGGTGGCACCTCGTGTCGATCGTGGTGACATCTGCAAGTGTTCGCCACGCTGATTGAGCTAATTTTACGCACAGTTCTTATGTGAGCCTGTTTATCTGTTATACGTGATCTTACTATGATTGCTTCTTACTTATTGCTTATCTCTATCCATCGGCTTGTTTCTTCATTCGCATTTATCGGTTTCGCTTCCTTCCTTCTTTCTCTTTGGTTATTGTTCTTCGTCCAGGTCGACCGGTCAGTTCAATGTCGCACCTACGCCCCCTTACTTACTAAGATGTGTCTTCTTCGTTCTATATTGATCTAAAAACAGACTTAGATTTTATTTTACTTTTGTTGTTTGAACATAAATCTTTCGAGTGATTATGAGTCCTGGTTTTTAATTCATCGATCATTCGGTATATCTTTTCATTCGATTATTATGGATTTTCTCAAGCCTGATTTTGTTTTTAATTGAAGTTGTTTGTTCGCTAGACAGATATATTATATGTGCGAACGCCCCTGTGTCCACTAGGAAACCTTATTTCGTTATTTGGTCTGGTTGCCGATCTCAATAACATCATAAATTTGTTGTCTATCGTCTTATGCAGTTTGACACATATTCCTTCTGGGCAATATTCGGGGCGTTTTCTGACTGGATAGCTAGCAACGAAGGCCATTCCATTCATACGCACAGAGGTGTAGAGACACAGAGGTGTAGAGACACAGAGGTGCGAACGCATAGAAGTGTCGAGTCACAGAGGTGCCATCGCATAAAGGTGTGAAGACGAAGAAGTGCTCCTTTATGCTTTTCTTTGTCCATCCGTCCAACCGAACAGACGTGTTCACGGGACTCGTGTCGCAGTATATCTCGCGCGTATATTTTTTTAAATTTTATTTAAACTTTTTTATTTCGACGCAAACGTTTTTTAAATAGTAATCATTTTTTAACATACCGTCGCGTAAACATGGAGAAGTGCGGAATTAGTAATTGTATTGACTACGACAATCGCTATCTCTGGAAATGTCACGGAAAGTGCAATCGGAAATTTCATGCAGCCTGCGTGGGAACACAGAGAAACCACGAAGAATTATTAAGGACCTTCATGGTACCTCTCTGTATTGACTGTCAGCAGGAGTTTGCCAAAGAACTGCAAATGAAAAAACTTATCCATCAACAGCAGGAATTGAACCAAACAGTCCGTGCCCAAATTGAAGCAAACCATGCTTTATTCGCACAAATAAAAAGCATGAAAATATTGGAATTTTTGGACGACATCAAGGCACTGTGCAATGAAGCAAAAATGAAGAAAGAGCAAGTCTCTCAAGCTCATCCATGTATTGTTGAAGAAATGGGAATCAGTGCCCAGAATGCTACCTTCACCAGAAGAAAAATCTGACTCGGAAGTTACGCCAGGCTGGCGCTTCATCGGCAGCAAAAAAATATGGAAATGCGACAGGAGACAATACGACGCAAAACAAAGAACTCGCCGTCTTCAAGAAAAACAAGCTGAAAATGCTACTCGAAGGCGGAAACAACGTAAACGACAGCAACAAACACAAGTATAACAGCAAAAGTAATAATTCCGAAAATTCTTTGGCACCTACACGGAAAGACCGATATCAGTATTTTGTCGAAAAAAAATAGTTGATTTTCTGATTTTAGTTAGTTATTTTTTGAGACAACTAAAAAAATCTTACTTTTGCTAATTTAGATTTTTTAATTTTAATTCCCTGGATAATAATAAAATATTTATTGAAATGGCTATTTTTTTAGTTGAATTCACCAATTGTCATTTCTTAGCTTAGGCACACTTCATATCCATTCAACTGATTTTTTAGTTGAATTAGAGAAATAAAACGTTGTTTCCAACCAACATAAATGGTTGAATTGGTTTCTGCAATTTGCAGCTATATGGCGCTCTGTCGTTGAAATAACGCTAACACCGTAATGACTACTAGCCACTAGATGGCACACTACTACCGAAAAAAATTTCAGTCGCGTTTGTCCTTTCTATATTGGCAGGTATAAATACGATGTTGTATTGGAGAAAAAGACATAAGCGAAACATGAACTTCTTTTTGAACATTTTTCTTCTAAATCGCTGTTTTCCTCATTCGACTTCACGAAATCGACTCTCTCACTGAAAACTTTGAGCACTCGGAAAATAAAAACCGAATACAAGTAGTACATCGAACGGCGTGGCCCGGAAGGTTGGAAGATACAAAAAACATCATTTGACATGTACAATTAGAGTGCAACATTCGAAACTCAATTCACTGTTCCGCGTAAAAAACATTATTACGCACAATCGCTTCAAATGCGCACAAATTCTGAATAAATACATGTTCCACTAACAGTTTACGTCATTTTAACACACCGGTTTAGAAATTTATATATGGATATATCGTAACACATGCGTAAAACATCTAAACAATTTGCAAGCAGTTTCAACAAGACTGTCCCTTTTAGCTTTTTAATGGATTGTTTTGTTTTGACACTTCTCGTGAATTTTGTGGCTAATAAACAGGTGATAGATAAATAGAAACAAATTTTCTGATTTTAAAAACAAAATTAGTTGTCAATGAGTATTTCGTGTTGGATTGAAATATTGCTGGTTTGTGTCCAGAATATTCGCCAACTAAACACATTCTCTAAAAATAAGAGTGTTTTTCAGCAAATAAATTCTCAATTTTAACTAATTTTATAGTTATTTTTGAATTTTTGTTGTTAAAATCAACTAATTCAAAAACAGTAATACGAATTAGGCGCAGAGCTAATTTCGGTCGTTCCGTGTACTAAACAAAAATTGTCTTCCGATAAGGAATTACTGACAGCAGCACGAATTCAAATCTCTGGACCTCCAAGTGCTAGTATTGTCTCTACATTTGCAAACTTTCAAAAGGGCGAAACCATAAACCCATATACACGGAGAACCCTTCGATCATAAAATTGCGATATCGCCGTTTTTGATTTTTGCGATAATTGATTTAACTAATTTCTTTTTGATTCAACCAATATGGGTTTTGATTTGCATATTTTAAAATAGTTGAAAAATATGTTGTTTTGAATGCAGTCAAATGCCGGAGACAGTTGAAAGCAAAACAATAATCGCAATGCAAAATCAACAATTTTTTTAGTTGAATCCTTTCGCGTCGCTTCAAAATGTCAATGAAAACAACATTGATGGTTAAAGCGTTTGGTGAAATTCTGTTCATTTGATTTGAGAAATTTATGATAACAAGTGTTTATCTAACAGCGGTGTTGTGATAAAGTTAACCTTGTTTAAGATGAAAAAGATTTGGTGACAAATTAGAAAATGTTAATGAATGATCATCTCGTAATCTTTCAGGTATGCGCAAAAATTTTATGCCTCTAATTCGATCATTGATTTACTTCCAGCAGACTGTTTTACTTCTAGCTGTTTGATACCGATGATGATGTTCATGCATTAGCAATAAAACGCTTTTTGACATGAATTTAATTTGTAAAAGTAACAGGAGCGAAGTATTTCAAACACACAGAACGCGCTGCGATTGAATGGCGCGTTTGAATTGCCGTCGCAAAATTCCAATTCCCAGCGGTTGATGCACCCAAGCTCATATAAATTGACTAAAACGATCAGTGCATAACTTTAGTTCAACCGTTTGAAGGCATCATCTTTCAATACTCATTTTAGGTAGATTTAATAATTTCGCTAATTTACTCGCCCCTCCGGGCACTTTTGCTGATTAAAAACATTTTTCTACATCAATCATTTCCAATCGAATCAGAAGTATTTTTTTAGAATTTAGATCTTTACTGATCTCGACTTGACATGATCATGATCATACAAAAATCAAAATCACTTAGATATCAGATCAGTTCTGATTTCGTAATGATAATTTATTCCTTGGTTAAGATCACTTGAAATCAGCAGTGATCGGCCCAGCCCTAATGATATTACATGTCAATATAAAATACTATTTATATTTTAACAACGATATTTATTTCATGAATCTCAAAATACCGAACTGATTTCAAATAGATCATGACGTGTATCAGTAAGTATATTTTGATTATTTTCGCAAATCAATAACATTATTGGAGTTGATTCAACTATTTGCAATGTCTAAAACAAATAAAACCAATTTATTTTTCAACTAACAGAATTTTGTTTCAATAACAACACCAGTTATTTCAACTAAAATATTTGTTGAAATTGAAAGGTATGTGTCCTCACTAATTGACAGCATTTTTTTTCAAACAGTTAAATTAGTTGTTTCAACCATCATTTCTGCTAATCGAAAAACAAAAATAACAGTTTAGTACAAACAGCAATCGATTAGTTGTATCAAATTTTAACCAATCGAATTCAGAAAATCAACTAATATTCTGGTTGAAATGGGATCGCGGGAGGTTCCGTGTAGAAGTAATCCAGCAAAAAGTAATTTTAACAAACAACACTCTGAAAATAACACCACCGTACCATCGCCATCTACTCGTAATAGAAAAATTATGGACAACGTTCCGACCTCATCAATTAACAGTGCTAAGGACAGCCAATTTGAACTGGACCCTATGCGACCTCCAATTGTTTGTCTTACTGAACAGTCTACAACTGGCGACGGTCGCTTCTTGAAAGCTAGACTCCGTGACCCGAAAATTTTCAACATTGTGCGGCTGTATCTAGCATACATGAAGGACCAATTTTCCAACGTCTGCATTGAAGGACAAACACCAATAAGCCTAAAAATGCTGCTCTGAAGGACTTCCTATATCAGCTGAACATCTCCAGCGTATCTTCATTGAAGTGCATCATGAATATGGACTTAAACCGGACGAAGCCGTAGCAGACTTTGACGCATACCGAAATTATTTGTCCAGTGAGCGGACTTGTCACTTACAAGTACGCGACAGTACTAGTAAATTTTATCAGCCGATTTTTCGGAACAAATGACGCCCTTTGACGAAGGTATAGACACAGAAATTAGTAATGCAAGTATTCCAGAGTTCTCAAAAACTTCTTCGCTTCATAGACAAAATGTAATTGAAATTTTGGTCTATTGCCAAAATTTCAACCGCATGAAAAGCCCGGCCAAAATGAATGAAATTCATCAAAATTTAATAACCTCCTCTTTGGAACTGAAAGCAGCTGGGATGAAAGTGTTTGGAAATAATTTTAACGTATTCCGGCACGACCGAAATTTATCTCTCTGTCAGAAAAAATCTGGAGGTGGAGTCCTCATAGCCATTAACTCTTGCTTTACTTCTGAAGAAATTATTGCTCCTAAATATAAAGAATTCGAGGATGTATGGGTCAAAGTCTCAATATTGGGAGAAGAACATATTTACTGCTCTGTCTACTTCCCACCTGAAAATGTGAACAAATTCTCTTTTGAATTATTCTTTCAATCTTTAGACACAATTATTTCGAATAGGGAACCTGAAGTAAAGCTTCATATTTTGGCGACTTCAATCAACGTAATGAATCAATCTTACTTCCAGTCGTAGGAGAAAACGAAACATTGCACTACTTTTTCGACAAAATTTCTAATTTTTGCCTACATCAAGTAAACTCCGCGAAAAATCAACAAAATGCATATTTAGAATTTCTCTTCACAAATTGCACAGAAGACTTTGGTGTGAATGCATCAAACCTGCCATTATGGAAAAATGAAGCATTTCACACTGCAATTAAATATTCATTATTTACACTCAATGCATCCCTTCCCTACGACTTGGAATATGAGGAAGTGCCGGAATACAATAAAATTGACTTTGAAGAACAGAAGGAAATGTCGACGTCGAAGTAAACAAATTCTATCACATCATAAACAAAATATTAGCCGAAACTTTGCCCATGAAAAGAAGAAGAAAAAAACATAACACCAAATTACCTGTATGGTTCAATTCACAACTAAAACATTTGAAAAATAGAAAACAAAAAGCACACAAAACTTACAAACAAGAAAAAAGTGATGTACATCTTCAAAATTACTTAAACCTATGCAATCAACTCAAAATAGCAATTAACACAGCACATGAAGAATATAACCGCAAAATTGAAAACCGAAATAAAGACTTGTCCTAAGAACATTTTTAACTACACAAAAACTAAACTAAAAAGCAACAATTTTCCATCTCAAATGCACCTCGACGAACATGTAGAGCAAAATAGTACAGAAATTTGCAATCAATTTGTAAATTTTTTCAAGAAGTATATACATCTTATTCAAGAACTGACCGTGACCGTGAATACTTCTCTACTAAACTACCTATCAGAACATGACATTATGACAGCACTGAACAACTTAGACGCCTCAAAAGGGCCCGGACCTGACAGTATACCCGAGCAAAGTCAAACATTAAAACGAGAGCAAATCGAAATCTTATTATGATAGCAACATCACATTGAAATCTTTATGTTATCATTTTGCTGTTACTTTTAGAAAAAAAACTTGGGAGGCAAACATTTTGGGAAACTCCAAAAATGATTATTCAAAAGCAACAACTTAATAACTGCATCAAAATAGGACTAATTCCATTAGGCGATACAAAAATGCAAAAATAAATTTTAATGGAACAATTATTCCTTTAATTCTATGTTGTGTTTTTCAAAAATGCTTCCTGTGGCAGTTGTCCGGAACCTAACCATGATCATGGAATAAATTTTTCTCAACACTTTTGCAGCTTTTACACCAATAATCCTCTATATTTTTACTTGCGAGATTATTGTTTTAGCACCACATATCTGGAGGACATTGGATAGGTTGACGAACATTGGTGCCACGTCTATCTGAAGCTAGTTCATCCTTTAGCGATCTCCTGGCATACTGGGCCTTCACCAGATCCGGCCAAAAGGCTTCATTCTCTTTCGAGAACGAATAGCAGCTTGGGCATTCTCATCTCGCTGATCGTCAGCCACAGAAAGACCTTCGTCAGGAACTTGTTATGAAAAATACATTTGACGTCAACAATTTCCTTCTGGTGGGGTACGTTAAATATCAGATTCTCGCGTTTTCGCGTTTAGTTAAAAAAAAAGATGATAAATGTTCTGACTATTATTTTCGGTTGATGTTTTGACCGTTATTGTCTGTAATTCAGAATTCGAGTATCGGTATTGCCAAAGTGATTGTTTTTTCGTGCATCAACTAACAAGTTTTTTGAATAATACGCTCTTCTTTATATCATACTAGCTGAATTACCCGGCGTTGCTCGGAAATGTTTCGTAAATACAAGGCCGCAAAAACAATTTTAGGAATTGTTCTGACCATTGAAATACTCAGAGCGTAGTGAAACACAACCTATTTCCACGTAATCACTTAGTTGCTAGAAATATGCAGTACTAGTCAAGAAGTATCATTTTTTCATAAAATACGATCAATTCACTTTATACTTTATACCATGTTTGGGGCACTTGCTACACTGCTTCCTTGAAATAACCCTTTTATCTATTTTGATGTGAAGGTAGTATCTGTATTAATCAAGAAGTATCGTTTCTCGTCCAATGAATTTTACATTAAACTCCTCTTTTGTTAGTGAACTTGCAACAGCTCTCTGCCCTCTGAGTAGTGTAAAAAGTATCTGTGCTCGTCAAAAAAAGAGAGGGGGGGGGAAGAAAATTGACTTTCCAGACTCTTTTCGCCTAGTCTATATCCTCCGGCTTCCCTCGTTTGTCGTCAAATAAGATAAATTTAACAATAAACCTCTTTTTAGAGGCACTTGCTACAAACTCCAACCTTTTATTCACCTGTGCAATGAACTCTGATCTCGACAAGAAAAAAAAATTTTATTACCACCTCTGAATTGCAAAAAGTACCTCTGCCAAGTGATAATTTACTGAGTTGTTATGGAATTATTCCGATATTTACAAACAATTGAACTGAGAGCTTCTTCAATAGACACTTGTTATCTTTTCACGCGTATAAATATTCTTACGATCATCTCTTAGTTGTAATAAATATCTGTGTCTGTCGAGAAATTTCGATTTCGTAAAACTCGAAACATTTTGACTCAAATTCCCCCTGTTAGCAAACACTTACTGCAACCATCACCTCTCCCACCCCCCTCCTCATTAAAATATCTCCTATAAGAACCTATGGAGAGCAAGAATTACATGTTCCAAGAAAGTTAATAATCTATTGAGTTGTTTTGGAGTTATGTTCGATCATATATACAATTTATCCTTTGCATGTTTGAGTATAATCTCCTGTTAAAGACCCTAGCTAGGCCTCCTTCCCCATAAAAATACACCATCTCTGAAGAGCTAGAAGTATCTGTGCTAAATTTGACATTAAAAACATTACACCCCCCTTTTCGAAGGCACTTGCTGCATTCACCCCTCGTCAATTCTAAGGTATGCAAAATGTTTCTATGATCTTCAAAACGTGTCGATTCTCGTCAAGTTATGTGAATTTTTTCATACCCACACAAACCCCCCCCCCCCCAACCCTTTAAAAACATCTCTAAACAGTTTGAATATTTGATTGCATTTTAGCGCCACCATTCAAAAAATTTTATTAACTCCAATCAACGACGTTATAAATCATCATGTTTCAGAGATATAGTGAAATATGTCTTCTATCAGAAACTTTCGTGCGCTGTAGGAGCGCTTGGCGAATAAATTCCTAACTAACATATTTTTCATAATGTAGACCTTGACATCCCGTACAACTTTCCTCAGAAAAAAAAGCTTTGAAGATTTCAGGTTCTGAGCTAGATCATATTTTAGCACACTAGCTCCATGTAGTACAGCGATTTTGCATTAATATTTGAAAAACTTAGAAAACTAGTTTGAAAACTCTCTTCTCTAAATAATCAGATTTCCATGAATTATCTATGTTTAATCCATTTTATCTAAAGCATGCAAATGAATTGCTTAATGTTCGCTCCGAAATTAATCTTCATCGAATGATCCCGAATTTAAGTCTAAACAAGAATTAAAAATTTGCTAAATCAGTGTGACGCTGTCTGTGAGCAGAAGTGATATACTCGTTAATTGTCCCAATTAGACGAAATAAGTAAGATATTTTTTTGGAATCGAAATAACATATGATCTGAGATTGCTTATTGTCAGATTCCTAATTCACGTTTCCAGTAAGCCTTTGCTGTAAAAGACTTCACTCTAAAGCGCTCGCTCTCCTGAGCATAGAAATTCGTATTTCAAAGTGATTACATACTCGAGTAGAGTGAGATCAAATAAATTACTCAATTTGTTATTATGATGTTCACATGCTACAGTTTCTGGATATGAGAAAGACAAAGCTCACATTTTCATACCTATCAAATAGCCGCACTTCCATTCATGATGGTTGCGGGACGGATGCGACGAAACGAGTGTGCGTCGGCTAAAACTACCTGTATACAGCTTTGTGAATCAACACTGCTTGTCATATGATCGAAAATTCTCCATCTACTCTCAGCTTAACGTCACAGTCCATAGCATTTGCAGAGAGTTCGGAATCCAAATCAGGGTGTTGGTGCTTTTTGACGCTTTTTTTATTGTTGCAAGTAATATCGCCTAAAGGTATACTATCCCGGGTCTTTCGCCCAATCTATTTTCAGCTTATGCTCGCGACTTGTTTGTTTTCAGTAATGTCTTTTTAAAGCAAATCAATAACTGATTATGCATTCCAGTTTTGTTTTCGTTGTTTGATAATAACTTCAAATTGAAAACTAGTTTTGCTATCAACAAGAAAAACTCCTATATCTTATTTAGATTTCAGTTTGCTTTCGCTGTTAGCAAAAATAGTTTTCTTTTTGCTATCATCGGGATATCTTTTTGCTTTCGATTTTGATGTTTTGCCACTTAAAACGACCAAAACAACAGCAAATTGAGTAATCGATAAATGCGAAAATCACAACATCAAAATGAGTTTTCTATTTGATCTCACACTCTGCTCGGGTACCACCAATATTCTTAAAAAATCTTGCTGGAGAACTTGCACTAACACTACAACTACTTTTTAACTTATCACTTAATAAATGTACTTTTCCTAAAGCATGGAAATCTTCCTTTCTTGTACCAATATTTAAATCTGGTGCAAAATCTAACATTCGGAACTACCGTGGAACAGACATTATCTCATGCATTCCAAAATTATTTGAAAAAATTGTGAACGAAAAACTTTTTCATCAACTTAAAAATGTAATAACAAACAAACAACATGGCTTTTCTAAAGGCCGCACAACTACAACAAATCTCTTAGAATTTATGACATTGACTTTGAATGCAATGGACGCTGGCAACTACGTAGAAACTCTTTACACTGTCCGCTTCCAAAACATACTGTCTGAAAGAATTAATGTAACTTCTTTCTGGTGTACCTCAGGGTTTTCACTTAGGGCCTCTCCTTTTCATTGTACATATTTCCTTCATACTCAAAAATCTGAAAGTGCTTATATATACAGACGACATGAAACTCTTCACGGAAATTAAAAATATCAACGATGCTGTAATATTCCAGAACGAAATCAATCTTTTCCACATTTCGTGCTGCAAAAGTCTACTCCAACTCAATGTAAAAAAATGTAACACAATAACTTTCAGCAGGAAAAATGAAACTATATCTATAAACATACATCTAGGAAACCAACTTATAGAAAAATGTAAATTTGTACGAGATTTAGGCGTAATCTTAGACTCCAAGCTCACTTTTGTGGAATACTACAATACCATAATCAATAAAGCAAATAGCATGCTGGGCTTTATTAAACGCTTCAGTCATAACTTTCAGGACCAATACACAATTAAATTATTATACAGTACGTATGTCAGACCTATTTTGGAATATTGCAGTCTAGTATGGAATCCATACAATATTATTCACGAAGAACGCATCGAATCTATTCAGAAACATTTTTTTTATCTGCACTTCGTAAATTAAACTGGACAGCATTTTCTTTACCATCATATGAAGCACGCTGCATGCTCATCAATATTCAAACACCTAAAGAACGCCGCGACCTTGCAATGCTTTATTTTGTTAGCGACATTATTTCTCAACGCATTCAATCACCTTTTTTATTATCGCAATTAAAGTTTTATACACCTAGCCGTCAATTACGAACCAGGAAATTATTTTTAGAAAGAAACACTAGAACAAATTAGGCAAAATATAGCCCAATCAATCGAATAATGCGCCACTACAATCAATATTGTGAACATCTTGACCTTGGTATGTCCAAAAATGAAAGAAATTCCTGCTTAGTCGTAGAAAAAATGCGTAGCATCTAAGTAAACATTGTAAACCATTTATATGTAGTCTATATTTGCTTGACGAAATAAATAAATAAATAAATCCAGGTGCTAAGGCAACCCAGTGCAGATCTACCAAGTATCATACTTAATCGCCACCAAGAGCAACAGCACTGTACATGGGAGGTACAGGCAGCACACCAAGTTCAGTGGTGACCACAACGACTGCAGAGCAACGGAGATAACAGAAAACGATACCAAACGACTGCCAATTGGAAATCGTTGGGCGAGTTTCACTTCGTTCTTTACGACAGAGGAACAGAGACAATAGCAACAAGGTAGATTTGATTTAATTTAATTTTTTTATTTCTCTTGGAACTTAAATTTTTCTATACATAAGTTTTCATTTTGATATTATTAATTTACAGAATAAACTGTAATGGATGATCTCTTTTAAGATCATCCGAATCCAATTCCGGATACTAGTAAGAGCTTAAATATTCTAAGGGCTAAACACTATCCGGAGGCACTGGGCCACGAATAGTCTATTTTCGACGCAAAATAAAGGCATCAAATTTGATGCAAATTACAAAGGATTTGACATCACATTTCTCTGAAGTGGTAGAAATCTCTAAAGTCAATAGAGATTAAATTCGAGTTGTAGTTAACGAGTTAACAAACTAACGAAATTGTAACCTGTAAATTATTCGTTATTGGATATCGAGTTTACATTCCATCGAAGGAGGTGGAAATTGACGGAGTTGTCACTGAAGCAAGTCTGACAGCCGATGATTTACTTAAAAATGTAGTTGGTCGTTTCAAAAAATCCATGGGAGTTAAATACTCGAGTGCAAGCAATTGTACTCAGCATTTTTTGTTGATGGAAAAAATCTTATAGTCTCTCAGATTCGTTTCGAGTAACATTTGCCGGATCTGCGTTGCATAGTCATGTCTATATCGATAAAATTCGATCGATGATGTAAGTTATGAATTGCACGAACTGTTAAAAATTCGGACATACACTTATACTTATTGTAGTAATAAGCATAAATGTATCAAATGTCAAAGGCCCCATAAAGATAATCTTTGAGATAGAAATATTGAAAAATGTGTTTCTTGTGGGGAGAATCCTCATGATCTCTTAGTATGCGCTGCATTTGAGTTTCGAAAAGACCAAATGAGGCTTTATTCAAAAGCACGGTCTAAGCGCACATAAGCAAAAATTATTGATGTCTCTCCACTCGAAACAGGAAACGATTTTTCAAATCTAGAGCCAGAAAAAAACGGTATCGGGGACTCTGATGGAAATAGTGAAGGTACTTCGTTTGTCACTCCTTCTGTTAAGAGAGAGAAGACCTCCTCCAAATTACCAAAATAGACACCTAAAATTACACCTTCAAAAAAGCATCTCCGTGTTAAATCCAAAAAGGGGATAGGAGAAAGATTGAAGATTGCATTGATTTTTGTCGGAATTTGCTTACCATATTCTGTGACATTACATCTAATGATTCTATATTTGTGAGTCTATGTAACTCAGTTGTACTAAACCAGGGAGGCCGTTTCAAAATCATTGTCAGAATTTTATTCTGAATCCTTTGAAGCGTTTTCTTCCTGGTGGAACAACAACGTGACCAAATCGGTACTGAATAAAGCATGGCTGGTCTGAAAATTGGTTTATAAATTAATAATTTGTTTTTTTAAGAAATTTCCGTTTATAAGCGGATATAAACATCTTCCATTCCGGTGTTATAACTAACTATATAGAGACACAATGAAACACATTGTGTGAGAAGCCGTCGTGGGTAGAATGTGACAACTTCTCGTGACTTTACTTTTGCCGGTTCTGATAGTAAATGCAAACGACCTTTGCCTTTACTTTCTGATATATCAGAGACTCGGATGACTCGTATCGCTAAGATGCCTAAGTTCGACTCCTCTGGTAGAAGGTAAAAGTTTAGATACGAGAAGCCTTCTGCTTACTAAAAAATGACCCTTGTCACGTCTCACTTTCCGCACTTTATTCTTCACATCCTTGTTCTTCCTTGAGTACTATGGCTCTATAATTTTCATATTCTTTCTTTTCTTATAATCTCTAGTTAGTTTTTATATCGTTAAAACCCGAAAAAAGGAAAAATTACTGACTGACCAGAAGTCATAAATAAAAAAAGCATAAAGTAAAAAAGATTTGATGGGATTCCATCACACACAGCGATGAATGGAGCGCTGTCCGTGCGCCGCTTGCACCCTGGGACGTATAGCCATACGCTACAACTCCAGGCACTCAAGCAATAGTTTCGGACAAATCTTCCATTCCGGTGTTATAACTAACTATATAGAGATGAGAAAATATCAACACAATGAAACACATTGTGTGAGAAGCCGTCGTGGGCAGAATGTGACAACTTCTCGTAACATTACTTTTGCGGTTCGGATAGTAAACGCAAACGACCTTTGCCTTTACTTTCTGATATATCAGAGACTCGGATGACTCGTATCGCTAAGATGCCTAAGTTCGACTCCTCTGGTATAAGGTAAAAGTTTAGATACGAGAAGCATTCTGCTTATTAAAAAATGACCCTTGTTACGTCTCACTTTTTCGCACTTTATTCTTCACATCCTTGCTCTTCCTTGAATGCTATGGTTCGATAATTTTCATATAATTTCTCTTCTTATAATCTCTAGTTAGTTTGATATAGTTAGAAACCGAAAAAAGTATAAAGTACTGACTGACCAGAAGTCATACATAAAAAAGCAGAAAATAAACATTTAATATATTTATTACACTTCATACGTTAAACCTAAGTATTTTGTTTGATCAGACCATGTCAATTCCAAGCCATTCATCTGGAGAATGTGATTTTTGTTTGGTTTAAGAAAAGAAGCTCTTTTCTTATGAGGAAAGATAAATAATTGCATTTTTGCTGCAATCACTGATAATCACTGAAAATATTTAAGCTTCTTTGCAGGCGACTGCAGATCACTCTTAGATTTCTACCTGTGACTAACAGATTTATGTCGTCACAGAATAGCGATTTCTGACAACCAACGGGTAGATTTAAAAGATCAGAAGTGAAAATATTATACAAGATTGGAGGTTTGCTCGTACGGGCATCAATTCAGATTTTCAATTCTGATAGCTAACTTGAAGAGTGCGGCCAGTTAAATAATTTTGATCAAATAAATAGGAAACTGGAAATTATACATTTTTTCTATTAAACCTCTGTGCTGAACACTGTCGAATGCCTTTTCTATGTCTAGAAGAGCATCTCCAGTTGATAACCCAGAAGATTAATTTGCTTTTATCATGTTCGTCACTCTTACAAGTTGATCAGTAGTTGAATGTTCATGAAGAAATCCAAACTGCTCTGGTAACAAAATTGAATTCTCATTTATATGAGACATCATTCTCAACAAGATAATTTTTTTAAAAAGTTTACTGATAGAAAGTAAACCAATTGGTCGATAACTTAATGTTTCTGCTGACTTTTTATTATTTTGATAATAATAATTACTTTAGCGTTTTTACATCTTTTTGGGAAGTAAGCTAAAGAATAACACTTGTCGAAAATTTTAACCAAGAGTCTCAAGGCAACATCGGGAAGATTTTTAATAAGACTATTAAAAAATTGCATCATTACCAGGAGCCTTCATGATTTTATATAATTTTTTTTGGGAGCAGCGAAAAGCCCGCTGGAGCTGAAATTTACAATCTCTCTCTCCAGCAGGCATAAAATATCCTCATCTTTTTATATCAGCAGATAAAAATGATCCAACAGATATATTGCTTAATACTAAGAGCTTAAAGTAAAATTACTCCCGATGGGGGTCAAGAGTGACTGGACGGTATGTGTCGTTGAAGGCTGCATCCTGCTGTCCGTGTAGGTCCGCGAGAAAACCCCCAAGTCACAAACATGCTGGACATCAAAGAGAGTGGCCCTCGGAGAGCGGTGAATAATAGCAATGTAGGAAGAAAAGGAGAGAAAAAGAGAGAAGCGAATATTGTAGTAAATTGAATCACGAAGGGGTTTTGAAGACGGAAAAGGGGGGGGGGGGGTTTGGCGGCGTTTTGAAAGAAGTTGGAAGCGCCAAGGATCAAGTTAATTGTCTTAATAGATGGTGAAAAGATGGAGAAGGGGGGAAGCAACAAAGAATTAGTAACATCATAAAGATCTAGTTAGTTTCGAAGAAGATGGTTAACAGCCGAATAATAATGAATAATATTATTCTTGGTTGTCGAATCGATGGAGAATGGAGACAGACTTAATAAGGGAGCACTAAACTAAACTTGTGGATTAGGTGCTAAATTATCCCTAAGCTAAATCTAGATTTTAAGTATTGGAAGTGGAAGGACTGTTTGAAATTGTGTTCAAAAACAATTTTTTATGGTATTTTATGGTATTTATTGGTTATTGAATAGACGACACATACTGGAGAAAGGTTCATTATAGCCATAACTAGTGCGAGCGGTTTGAATTCTCAAAAAATTGATGAGATCGAAGATTTCAAGAATGAAAATTTCAATTTAGTTTGCCTAAAAATTCGGGGCAATCAATTTGAGATTGCAACAGATCTGCCACGAACATTGCCCTGGAGAGATCTCGGCGAACAGATAACAGGTGTAGATCAATCAGTTTACAGCGTTCCTGATAGCTTGGGAGGTTGTTGGGATCTCTCCAAGGAAGACTACGAAGAGCAAAGCGAAGAAATTAAAGCTGAATAGCTTCGATGCGTTGGATGTCCAGTTGATAAAAGGGGGCTTTTATGCAATATATGCTTTTAAAGTTCTTTGTGACTCGAAAACTAAACCAAGTGTCCTGGAAGCATTAGAGATAATATACTCGACGTGATGCTTGAAACAAATTTTAGTAATACTACGGTTGTGCGTTTGCGAGTAAAAGAGATCACGGAACGTTCAGATTGGTTTAATACCATTCTATTGAGGTCGCACTAGTTGGAGAAAATATCCAACTGTTTTAGGAATCTAACATCTTCGTGATATTTAATAAAATGGAACAATTTAAAATCGTCGGCGAAAGATAATTTCAAGCATTGCATTGAATGGTTCAAATCGTTCAGATAAAGTAAGAATAAAAAGGGTCCAAGATGACTGCGTTGAGGTACACCCGAGTTAGCTTGAAAAGGTGCAGCTGTGCAGTCTCCGATTTTAGTTATTATACTACGACCAATCAGGTACGAATGCAACCAATTCAAAAAAATCCATTGAATACAAGTCTGTCAAGTTTGGCAATAGCTATTTGGTGATTTATTTTATCAAAAGCAGCGGATAAGTCTGTATATAAGGCGTCAACCTGCTGTAGCGACTGAATTACGTAGGATGTATAACATACCAGGTTTGTACATAGATGTGGATCGTTTTGGCATAAAACCGTGTTGTGTTGAAGATATGTAACTAGAGCAGTTGTGAGTAATGAAGTCCAAAACGATTATTTCAAAATGCTTGGATACAGCACATAATGCAGCAATTCCCCGGTAATTTGATATATTGCATTTATTTCCTTTTTTAAATACAGGAAAGATGAACGATTTCTTCCATGAATTAGGAAAAATACCTGAGCGCAAAGAAATACTGAATAATATCATCAAAGGAACCTGTAGACTTTCCGAGCAATTCTTAATAATAATGGAGGGTATTCCATCACGGCCAGCGCTAGTTGATCTTTTCAGTTTAGCTATTGAAGTTTTCACCATATCTACGGTTATAATGAGATGTGGACTAAGGGGGGGGGGGGCGAATAAATTATCATTTTTGGCAGCTTCGAATATTTTATTACTAGTCAGACTTTATTCACAGATAACGCTGCTGAAGTGTTTGCCAAAGAGATCACAGATATCACGCGGGGTCGATGCTTGCAGAGTGCCGAGCGACATATGATTAGGTAACCCTGATTCCTTTCTGTTCATTAACGTGACTCCAAAACCCTTTAGGGTGGGATTTAAGTTTCTTCTGAATGCGACATTAAGAAGCATAGTGGAGCGATTTATTCAATCGTTTATAACGATTGTTGTGGAACAGATAATATGATCTAAAATGAATAGTAAGCATTTTGGTGAATTTTCTCGAAGCGCATCGTTTCAAAGTTCGGTTTGACCACGGTGGACAGAGCGGTTTTTATCGTAGCTTTTTGGGTATAGATTGATTAATAGCGTCGGTTATTATATGTGTCCAGAGATCAACGGCAGAATTACAGTCACGATTGGATAGATTCCAATAATTCCAATCCAGTTCCATCAGAAATCTGTTCATTTCATTGAAATTACCACTTTTGTAGTCAAAGAAAGTTGATTCGGAGACGTCGTTGAAAACAACAGATGGATTATAACGAATGGCAATGGGAAGTGGGGGATGATGTTGGCAGGATTTAACGAGCGAGGAGGGGGCAAGGGTTATAGAGCAAGTATTTATGAGTTCAAGACTAACAAAGCAGATATCAAGTAGGCGATTGTTACTGTTATTTTGATCGTTAAACTGTACTAGTCTTGCAGTACTATAGCTATCAAGAAGCTTCAGGGAAGTGGGTGTTTTAGACGATCTAGCTATATCGGGAAATAAATAACGAAGAGGGAGACCATTTAATGCCGGGGAAATTATAGTCGCCCATAATAATCACCTTATCGTCTAAAGCCATTTAATTTTTAACTTGTGAGAGCGAGTTCAAACGCTGATCAAACAGAGAGACAACTGTTGAGATTTGAATTTTGAGCGACAGGCGAGCAATACACCACCGCCGCTTTTTTATGGCTGTTCTGCTCGGTGCGATCCTGCCTCTAAACAGAGAATGAATCACCGAGAGAGTGTTGCCGTTTAACCATGTCTCCGTCCATGTCGTAGGCACCGTCAGAGCAAGTGAGACGATAATCTTCAAGAGAGCAGTTGATTCCTCCAACGTTCTGATAGTACACGCTCAGACTAATGTTGTCAGAAATTTAAAATTTTGCTGGATGGGAATGGGGTTCGGTGAGCGACGCATGGGTGATCGTGGGTTGACTGGACGAGGCATTTTTGGTGGAATTGCCGGCATTAGTGGGGATTGCAAGCGAGTGCTGTTGTTGATATATTGAAGCCGAGGAAGTGGGGGACGCGGTGAATTCGGTATGTGATGAGCTACCTGTTTCGAACTGAGTGCTAAAAGAGGGGAGATAGATATGCCATGTGGCCAGAATTCTGGTGAATTGATCACCTTTTCAAAGGAATTTGGAACGGCTATTTTGAAAGAGACAAGAGAAAGAGGTCTTTTTTTTTACAATGTGAAATGCATTTACGCACGGAGTGTGGGACTCTCCACAGGACTACCCAACTGTTGATTGGAACTACCCACTGAAACACCTTGGATCTCCAACCCTACCTCCCCGGCACCACCGCTAGGTATTACTTCGGGGTGGAAGGCTATTGGTGCTCACAGCACCCTCCCCAAATTTATGCAGAATGAGGATCAGCATCCTGCTCTCGAGGGATCGACCAGTTGGATGACGAGGTCGGTCCAGTGATGCCGGCTGGAGGGTAACTTCCGGTTCACTGGCGCCTCGACGACCCAAAACTGATGCTACGTCGCGGAACTACTCGACTAGTCTCCGCCAAAAGATCTAGTCTACACCGACGGAGGGTTCCCCGACGAGGGAAGTCCTCCCGAACCGACGCTTACGGTACGCGTTTACGACCCGACCGAAAGGATGCCTAAGTCGATCCAATGATTCCGGTTGGAGCGTGACTTCCGGTTCACTGGCGCTAAGACGATCCTATCGGTACCACGCGACGATCTACTCATCTAGTCCCCGACAAAGGATCTAGACTACTCCGACGGAGAGTTCCCCGGCGAAGGAGATTCTCCCGACACCAAGTCTCTTACACCACATGGGACACCCGATGGAGTGCCGAGGTCGGTCCCGCGATTCCGGTTGGAGCATGGCTTCCGGTTCGCTGGCGCCTCGACGACTCGAATCGGTGTTGTGGCGGCTACTCGACTAGCCCCCGCCGAAGGATCTAGCCTACACCGACGGAGAGTTCCCCGACGAAGGAGGCCCTTTCGAAACCGACACTTTCGATTCCCATCAACGCCCGACCGAGAGGTTGCCTGGGTCGGTCGAGTGATTTCGGTTGGAGGATAGCTTCCGGTTCACTGGCGCCCTGACGATCCTAGCGGTATTACACCACGATTTACTCGTCTAGTCCCCGACGACGGATCTAGACTACTGCGACGGAGATTTCCCCGGCGAAGGAGAATCTCCCGACACCGAGTCTCTTACACCACACGAAACACCCGATGGAGTGCCGAGGTCGGTCCCGCGATTCCGGTTGGAGCATGGCTTCCGGTTCGCTGGCGCCTCGACGACTCGAATCGGTGTTGTGGCGGCTACTCGACTAGCCTCCGCCGAAGGATCTGGCCTACACCGACGGAGAGTTTCCCGACGAAGGAGGCCCTCCCGAAACCGACGCCTTCGATACCCGTCAACGCCCGACCGAGAGGATGCCTGGGTCGATCCAGTGATTCCGGTTGGAGGATAGCTTCCGGTTCACTGGTGCCCCGACGATCCTAGCAGTTTTACGTACTACTCGTCTAGTCCCCGACGATTTATCTAGACTACTCCGACGAAGAGCTTCCCGACGAAGAAGGTTCTCCCGGACCGACGTTTATTCGCTGATCCCTCTTGAGCCTGCTACGGTACGCGGCTGACCTGTTGTTGATCCGCACTCCATTTCCGGTGCAATATGCCCGCAAATTGGGATGCCGCGGTCGACACTGCGTTCCAGTTCTCTACGCAGTGGCACATTCTCTGGATCAGGTTTTCCGGTGTGGTGTCCCTGCCGCATGCCTCCAGTAGCTCACTCCTTTGAGCCGCGAAACGGGAACATGCGAACAAGACGTGTTTAGCCGTCTCGATCTCGTCTGGGCAGCCAGGACATACATGGAATGTCGCGTGGCCGAACCTGTGGAGGTACCAACTGAAGCACCCGTGGCCTGTGAGGAATTGCGTCACGCCGATGTTCACTTCTCCGTGAGGTCTATCTAACCAACTCGAGACCCTAGGTATGAGGCGATGTGTCCACCTGCCCTTGGTTGAGCTGTCCCGCTCTTGTTGCCATCTGCGTAGAGAAGCGGCTTTGGAGGCCCTACGGGCGTTCCTGTCTCCTCGCATACTGTAGCGCTCCGCGTCTTCCTTCACTATCAGACCGATAGGCATCATGCTTGCAACCACGCAGGCCGCATCCCTCGATACAGTGCGGTATGCACTGATTACGCGAAGACACATCAGTCTATGCGTACTCTCCAGCATCTGTGCGTTGCGTTCCACATTTAGTGCCGACGCCCATACCGGGCTGCCGTACCTGAGGATCGAAACTGCCACTCCTGCCAGTAACCTTCGTTTACTGGAGCGCACAGGCGAGCTGTTGGCCATCAAACGGGAGAGCGCCGCGATCGCTGTTGATGCGCGCTTGCAGGCGTATTCAACGTGCTTTCTGAAACTGAGTTTGTCGTCGAGCATCACACCCAATTGCTTCAGTGATCTCTTGGAGGGGATCACGCAATCTCCGGCATGTACCAGCGCCTCCTGTTCCGATTTGCGGTTGTTTACCACCATCACCTCTGTTTTGTGGTGCGCGAGTTGCAGTTTTCTGCTACGCAGCCAGTCCTCCACCAAGCAGATTGAGTGTGATGCACTCAGTTCGACCTCTTCGATGGATTCGCCGTAGACTGTCAGCGTGACGTCGTCCGCGAACCCGACTATCTTGACACCCGGAGGGAGCCTCAACCTCAGTACTCCATCGTACATTATATTCCACAGGATCGGGCCCAAGATAGATCCCTGTGGTACTCCAGCCGTGATTGGAGTGCTACGTGTGCCTTCGTCGGTCTCGTATAGCAATACTCGGTTCTGGAAGTAGCTTTCCAGAATCTTGTACAGCCCTTCCGGTACTCCTAGTCAAAGTAGGGAATCAGCAATGGCTGCCCAGCAAGCACTATTGAACGCGTTCTTGACGTCTAGCTTTACTACCGCACAGTAGCGGATCCATCGTCGTTTGCGCTGTATAGCTACCTCCGCCGTGGTTACCACCGATGTTATGGCGTCCGCCGTCGACCTGCCTCTGCGGAACCCGTACTGTTGACTGGACAGTCCTCCTGCCTCCTCTATGAAGGAGGCTAGCCTGTTGAGGATGATTTTCTCAAGGAGCTTACCCACAGTGTCTATCAGACAGATTGGTCTATACGCCGAAGGATCTCCTGGGGGTTTCCCAGGTTTCGGTAATAGTACCAACAGACATCTCTGTATGACCTCCCTGAACATGTCCGGTTTTGTCATTATAGCCGCCTTTAGAGCCACGTTCGGGATACCGTCTGGCCCCGGGGCTTTCTTTGTATCGAGCGATCTCGCCGCAGTGAGCAACTCTTCGTTCGTCACCTTTACGACTTCATTCGCTGGTAGCGCTAGAGAAAGAGGTCTGTTAGTATTCAAACGTACCAGTTTTTGACACCTAATTAAACTTCTGCTACACTCAATTCTAGCACTTACATAGTTAATAATATTTTCTTCAGTTTCAGTAGGCATGAATTGTGTTAAGTAGTACCATTTTTCGGTATCGGGTATATGTTGGACGGGGAAATAGAGGTACACTTTTTTTCTATAATCTATTGCGCTGTTATTTGCAGTTCGTCGTTGAGGGAGAGGGGCTATGGTATTTACTATAGTATAGGCAGGGGAGATTGTCGGCGGAAGAGGGCCATTATAGGGAACATTTGATATAACAGAATTGGTAGCTTGCCTGTTATTGTTTGTAGACGGTTGTGGCTGCCGAGACTGCACTGAAAAGGGCGGTACTGTTGATGAAGAACAAGTAAGTTGGGAAGCTGCATACGACGATGGTTCCTGTACTGCCTGGATAAAGTTACTACCAATGTCGGTGATGGCAGATGATGACGGAGGATGTGAATCAGAATTTACGGTGGTAGTAAGAGGCATCACTGGCTGAGTTATAAACAGTGGTTGCGTTGAAGTGGAGCAGTTACTAATTGCAATTGGAACAGTGTTCTCTTCTATAGCGGTGTAATTTGGATGAAAAGCAATATTTACCAAATTTGTGATACATGACGCAGGGATGTCATTGGTAAGACGATTGTTTACTGCTGCGTCAATTTTGGCGACTTTTTCTGGTTGTACAATAGAAGGGCGGCTAGTACTACTGGTGCGTGGTCGTTTGTTGTTGTCTTCAAATATTGACTCGAAGAGGTTGGTTAAATCCAGTTATAAATTATCAAGGCGTTCCAAAAAGTAGTACCGTTATTTACGGAGCGTTCCAATCTATCTCGAAACTGGTTGTTACAGCAAACCTTGGCACAGGGCTGGGTATACATACGGCAGAAAGTTTGTATTGAATCAGTCAATGCACCAACCAGCTTTAATGGAGAAGTGGTGTGTTGGAGAATCAAGCTCATCGTATCAGTGGATGCTGCGTTTTTATTTGAAGACTCACTGCATTTAATATGATAACTACCGGAGCAAGATTCGCAGGTTATCTTGCCACTTCTCGATCCAGATGATCATGTCATGTCATGTCATGATCATAAAATGATTTTGATAGGAACGTGAGTGCTAAGGACTTGATAAACGTAGCACAAACCAAAGCGAATCAACTGCACAAACCAAAGCGAATCAACACTGAACCAAACAAATATTTCTAATGATTGACTTAATTTCATCAAAATGTGTCTCAATATTGTCATTTGGTAATAACACTTGAATTGAAATATGATCATATTTCAGTGAGACTTCATTTTCAATAGGACTCACAACGTTCAAATTGAAATTGTGGACACTCTCGAACTGCTGAGCAAGTTTTTGAGCTTTTTCACCATTTGTAAGAAGTATCCGAATTAATTCCTTGAAAGAAGGAATTGGTTTCTGAGGCTTCGATTGTCATCGATGACCGGAGAATTAAATTTTGTTTGAGCTTTGGGAACTGAAAGATTTCTAGCTTCGATAATGTAATGATTCAAATTATCGATTGCTGTGTCCGCAGAATTTTCTAAAATAATCTCATGATCCACATGATTTTCAATGTGAGATCTGTATTCCAACCAATTAAATCTATGATAGTTGAATATAGTACTAATTGGATTAATTAGTGCCTCGTTGGAAAGTCTGAGTGTTACAGGAAGATGTTCTGAGTCAAAGTCAGCATGTGTAATCAGTTCACTACAAATGTGACTTTGATCTGTTAGAACCAGATCAATTGTAGAAAGATTTTTCACGGAAGAGAAACAAGTCGGATTACTGGGATGAAGAACTGTGAAGTAACTAGCTGAGAGTTGATTATGAAGTATTTTACCATTACTGTTATTTTGCTAAAATTCCACTGGACATGCTTAGCATATGAGTCTCTTATTACGAAAAATTCCGGTCGTTATCTTGTGAGTTTTTGCAAATCGCCATAAAAGAAATTTAATTGTTCGCCGGTGCATTGGAATGCAAATATGCTCCAGCGATGAAATAAATTCATTGAATGATTTCAACTTCGATTCCCAAGCTTTCAAGGTGAAATTCGATGTTTAAAATGGCAACTTCACCACCCATTCCAGTAAACCTGTCATATCGATGAACCACATAATGTGGATTGCTTTTCAATTCAACATTTGGTTTAAGAAATGTTTCTGTCACAATGGCAATATGAATTTGAGAAAATCTTTGAGAAAATTATAAAACTCATCTCACTCAACTTAAAATATTCAAATACTTATTTAACATCATTGTTAAATTTTAAATTCATGATAATATTATTTGCAAATTGCCATCAAATTTGAAATGTTTCAAAGAGTGATGAAGTCGAATTTATTCGGATGATCATTTGAAAAAGTTGATCTTGTAGGTAGATCATTTTATTTTCCGTTATATCGTCTAAATCGACTTCGTTTAAAGAAGCGAATGGCTTTGAAGGAACATTTGTAGGTAGATATCTACCTGTTACACTAGTGTAACTGCTACTAGAAGAAGATGACTTGGCCGATCTACCCATTTATAAATTGTTTTCGTTAGAAGATGAACCGAAAGGCGTTCCTGTGTTTTGATTGTTTACATTAGAAGAATTAAGTGTTAGTTGTCTACCTGTTACCAAAAGCGTAACTGTCATTATAAGAAGATGATGACGTGGTCAATCTACATGTCAATAAATTGTTTTCGTAAGAAGACGAATTGAAAGGCGTACCTGTTTTGTTTTTCTCTTTAGAAAGGTATTAGAATTGCTGAAAAACCCGACTTTCGAACAGAGCCTCGGAGACCCGTGGTGTTATATACCATTCGACTCAGTTCGACGAGATCGGAAAATGTCTGTGTGTGTATGTGTGTGTGCACTTTTAGAAGATATTGGAACGCGCTCAATTTTCTCATAGATGGCTGAACCGATTTTAACAAACTTGGGCTCGTTTGAAAGCTACTGTCGGACCATTGATCAAGTTCGAAGATCAAATGGCTGTGACTTTTGGTTCCGGAGATATGATTGTATAAGTGACGTAACCGACAAAACGGGTTGTATTTGAACGCGCTCAATTTTCTCAAAGATGACTGAACCGATTTTAACAAACTTGGGCTCGTTTGAAAGCTACTGTCGGGCCATTGATCAAGTTCGAAGATCAAATGGCTGTGACTTTTGGTTCCAGATATATGATGGTATATGTGACGTAATCGACGAAACACGTTGATTTTTACCGCTCTTATATATATAAGAGTGCCAAAATTTTGGGATCACCTGAATTTTTGTTAAGCTCTAGTGCTCAAAAGTTCAAGTACCTCGAAAAAAGCCTTCATGCTAATTTAAAGCTAAATCGGACATGCGTAAGTGGTGCTGCCCGGTGGTAAAGGTTTGACAATTTTCGATCTTGAAAAAGCACCATAGGGGGAGTACATGAAATTTCCAAAATCAAAAAAAAAATTTTATGCCAAAACTCTTAAAACTGCATAAAACATCGAAATTTAGTGTCATCTAAAAAACAATTTTTTTGAAAAAATCTATTTTCTGAGACATAGAAAAATTCTGATATTTTTTCTAAGTCCCAAAAAGTCGATTGAAAAAATTTTTTTTTTCGAGATGACACTAAATCTCGACGTTTTATGCAATTCTAAACCTTTTGGCATCAACAATTTTTTTTCGATTTCGAAAATTTCATGTACTCTCCCTTATGGTGATTTTTTCAAGATATATGAAAATTCCACTAAGTGGACTGAGAAGGGTTTTTGCCTTTCTCTATAGAACGGTATTAGAATTGCTGGAAAACCGACTTTCGAATGGAGCCTCGGAGACCCATAGTGTTATATACCATTCGACTCAGTTCGACGAGATCGGAAAATGCCTGTGTGTATGTGTGTATGTGTGTGTATGTGTGTGCACTTTTAGAAGATATTTGAACGCGCTCAATTTTCTCAGAGATGGCTGAACCGATTTTAACAAACTTGGACTCGTTTGAAAGCTACTGTCAGACCATTGATCAAGTTCGAAGATCAAATGGCTGTGACTTTTGGTTCCGGAGATATGATTGTATAAGTGACGTAACCGACAAAATGCGTTGTATTTGAACGCGCTCAATTTTCTCAGAGATAACTGAACCGATTTTAACAAACTTGGGCTCGTTTGAAAGCTACTATCGGGCCATTGATCAAGTTCAAAAATCAAATGGCTGCGACTTTTGGTTCCAGATATATGATGGTATATGCAAGGATGGCTTTTAACGTATCAAAGAACGTTCACTCCCAACTCTTCAACGATTGAATCAGTGCCATCAAAGAGAGTTGGAAATCATCGCAACAACAAAAACCCGGCATGGCTCATTTAACATAGAATCGACACCAGTGCGAGAGCGAATTTCTTTCGATGACATTTCTGAGAATCAGAGGTTAGCACGCTGCTGTGGGGATTCTCGCTGAAGCAACATACGGTCGCTTATTCTCGTTTCGCGATCCGATTCTATACAGGCAGTTGATAATTGCGATAGAATCATTTTACTATTGCCGCTTATTCTAACTATGTGCATATAACCTTTGTATAAGTTGTGTCTATGAAAATGTCTGTGAATGCTCCACACAAGGGTTTTGAAATATTGCAACCTGGTATAAGAATCATCAAGTTGAATCATCGATTCGATTTTCTGCGATGATTGTCAACTTGCGATTCTCTCTTGGGAAATTCCACACAGCAACAATCATTATCAGACGGTATTTTTTTAAGGGCCGTGAAATACTCAGAGTATGAAGTGGAGCGAAGGAATGAAGAAAAATTCTCTCGCGGTTCATGCATTGAGAGACTCGAGTTCTTGTAGCATCTTCTACCGGATTGAAAATGTTGTATACAATATAGATAGACATATAGCAGCTTCTGTCAAATTTTCGGCAATCACCAACACTGAGTATATGTGACGTTGATCTTTACCGCTCTTATATATATTTATATATATATATATATATATATATATATATATATATATATATATATATATATATATATATATATATATATATATATATATATATATATATATATATATATACATATATATATATATATATATATATATATATATATATATATATATATATATATATATATATATATATATATATATATATATATATATATATATATATATATATATATATATATAAGGGTGCCAAAATTTTGGGATCACCTCTATTTTTGTTGAGCTCTAGTGCTCAAAAGTTTAAGCACCTCGAAAAAAGCCTTCATGCTAAATTTAAGCTAAATCGGGGTGCTGCCCGGTGGTAAAGGTTTGACTATTTTCGATCTTGAAAAAGCACCATAGGATTTTCCAAAATCGAAATTTTTTTTTTATGCCAAAACTCGTAAAACTGCATAAAACATCGAAATTTAGTGTCATCCAAAAAAAAATGTTTTTGATAAAATCAACTTTCTGGGACATAGAAAAATTTTGATATTTTTTCTCAGTCCCAAAAAGTCGATTTAAAAACCTATTTTAATCCACCTAGTGGTGTAATGATGCCTTTCTCATATTACTCATTACATAATAAATATAACCGCGAAATTCGCAAAAACAACTGTTTATTGAATAGTAATATGAAAATCTGTTCCGACCTAATCTCACAAACTCTACAAATTTGGTTTAACCTGTAGTTTCGGAACCGAATGGAGTATCCACAAAAAATTAAAGAATTCCGTATGAAACTGTAAGACTTTTCTTTTGAACCTATCAGTTTGTGAAAATCGATTTGGCCATCTCCAAGAAAAGTCAGTGAGATTTTTTTTGCAGTTTTTTATCACTATTTCCAATTCTTCCGAGAACGGATGCAGATAAACGGAATAGCCAAAGTTGGTTCGTTTACTACCAACAAATATGATCTACAAATTTTAACAGTTTTGAACGTAGTTAAATTATTATTATTATTATTATTATTATTATAATTATTATTATTATTATTATTATTATTATTATTATAATTATTATTATTATTATTATTATTATTATTATTATTATTATTATTATTATTATTATTATTATTATTATTATTATTATTATTATTATTATTATTATTATTATTATTATTATTATTATTACCATAACTATTATTATTATTTTATTATTATTGACATCACTACACAACGTGTACGAAATAGAACAAAGAACGCCTTGTTCGTTTTGTGTTTTCTTCTTCTTTCGGTGTTGTACATATTGACACTCTATATGAACCGATTTGAAAACTTTGACACTCATCGCCCTGCAACTGCGGAACCGGAAATCGGATCCGGATGAAATTTCACAGTAGCTTTAAAGACAGTATGAACTTTAATTCAAATCAAGATTTGTGAAAATCGGTTCGAATATCGCAGAGAAATCGAAGTGAATTTAGTTTTAGAAGTTTTTCTTCTTCACTTTCGGTGCTCTCGGAATAGGAAAAGAGGGGACCAGTAGTGCCGGATTAGGTTTTCATGCCCACAAACTAACAAACTCTGCAAACTAGAAGAATTTATCAGGCAGTTTGAAGGGATTTGTACCTGTTTTTAACCATCGTTCGTGAAAAAATACTTATAAAATTGGTAATTTCCCACTTATCACGCTTTAGTTCCGAAACCGGAAGTCGGATCCTGATAAAATGTTCCACAAATTTTTAGGATATTATAAGACCTTTCATTTGAATTTTAGTTTGCAAAAATCGGTTGAGTTGTTCCAGAGATAATTCAGTGTAAACTTTTTCTCAAATTTTCACATATTACCATATAACTCCGGAACCGGAAGTCACATTCAAATGAAATTCAATAGCAAGCTATGGGACCATAATACCTTTCATTTGAATCTTTGTTTGTGAAAATCGGTTCAGCCTTCTCTGAGAAAAGTGAGTGCATATTTTTGTTACATACACACACACATACATACACACACAAACGGACACATACACACACACAGACATTTGCTCAGTTCGTCGAGCTGAGTCGAATGGTATATAACACTATGGGTCTCCGAGGCTCCGTTCGAAAGTCGATTTTCACAGTGATTGCATAGCCTTTCTATATGAGAAAGGCAAAAACATTTTTTTTTCGAGATGACACTAAATCTCGACGTTTTATGCAATTCTAAACCTTTTGGCATCAAAATTTTTTTTTCGATTTCGAAAATTTCATGTACTCCCCCCTATGGTGATTTTTCAAGATATATGAAAATTCCACTAAGTGGACTGAGATGGATTTTTGCCTTTCTCTATAGAAAGGTATTACAATTGCTGGAAAAACCGACTTTCGAACGGAGCCTCGGAGACCCATAGTGTTATATACCATTCGACTCAGTTCGTCGATATCGGAAAATGTCTGTGTATGTATGTATGTGTGTGTGTGTATGTGTGTGCACTTTTCGAAGATATTTGAACGCGCTCAATTTTCTCAGAGATGGCTGAACCGATTTGAACAAACTCGGGCTCGTTTGAAAGCTACTGTCGAGCCATTGATCAAGTTCGAAGATCAAATGGCTGTGACTTTCGGTTCCGGAGATATGATTGTATAAGTGACGTAACCGACAAAAAGCGTTGTATTTGAACGCGCTCAATTTTCTCAGAGATGGCTGAACCGATTTTAACAAACTTGGGCTCGTTTGAAAGCTACTGTCGGACCATTGATCAAGTTCGAAGATCAAATGGCTGTGGCTTTTGGTTCCGGAGATATGATTGTATAAGTGACGTAACCGACAAAAAGCGTTGTATTTGAACGCGCTAAAGCCTCGGAGACCCATAGTGTTATATACCATTCGACTCAGTTCGTCGAGATCGATAAATGTCTGTGTGTGTGTGTGTGTGTGTGTGTGTGTGTGTGTGTGCACTTTTCCAAGATATTTGAACGCGCTCAATTTTCTCAGAGATGGCTGAACCGATTTGAACAAACTCGGGCTCGTTTGAAAGCTACTGTCGGGCCATTGATCAAGTTCGAAGATCAAATGGCTGTGACTTTTGGTTCCGGAGATATGATTGTATAAGTGACGTAACCGACAAAAAGCGTTGTATTTGAACGCGCTCAATTTTCTCAGAGATGGCTGAACCGATTTTAACAAACTTGGGCTCGTTTGAAAGCTACTGTCGGACCATTGATCAAGTTCGAAGATCAAATGGCTGTGGCTTTTGGTTCCGGAGATATGATTGTATAAGTGACATAACCGACAAAAAGCGTTGTATTTGAACGCGCTAAATTTTCTCAGAGATGGTTGATCCGATTTTAACAAACTTGGGCTTGTTTGAAAGCTACTATCGGGCCATTGATCAAGTTCGAAGATCAAATGGTTGTGACTTTTGGTTCCAGATATATGATGGCATAAGTGACGTAACCGACAAAACACGTTGATTTTTACCGCTCTTATATATATATATATATATATATATATATATATATATATATATATATATATATATATATATATATATATATATATATATATATATATATATATATATATATATATATATATATATATATATATAAAGGTGCCAAAATTTTGGGGGTCACCTCTATTTTCGTTAAGTTATAGTCCTCAAAAGTTTAAGCACCTCGAAAAAAGCCTTCATGCAAAACTTGACCTAAATCGGACATGCTTAAGGGGTGCTGCCCGGTGGTAAAGGTTTGACAATTTTCGATCTTGAAAAAGTACCATAGGGGGGAGTACATGAAATTTCCAAAATCGAAATTTTTTTTTGATGCCGTCCCAAAAAGTCGACTTTTTCAAAAAAAATTTTTTTCGAGATGTCACTAAATCTCGACGTTTCATGCAATTCTAAGCCTTTTGGCATCAAATTTTTTTTTTCGATTTCGAAAATTTAATGTACTCCCCCCTATGGTGATTTTTCAAGATATATGAAAATTCCACTAAGTGGATTAAGAAGGCTTTTTGCCTTTCTCTATAGAAAGGTATTAGAATTGCTGGAAAAACCGACTTTCGAACGGAGCCTCGGAGACCCATAGTGTTATATACCATTCGACTCAGTTCGTCGAGATCGGAAAATGTCTGTGTGTGTGTATGTGTGTGCACTTTTCGAAAATATTTGAACGCGCTCAATTTTCTCAGAGATGGCTGAACCGATTTGAACAAACTCGGGCTCGTTTGAAAGCTACTGTCGGGCCATTGATCAAGTTCGAAGATCAAATGGCTGTGACTTTTGGTTCCGGAGATATGATTGTATAAGTGACGTAACCGACAAAAAGCGTTGTATTTGAACGCGCTCAATTTTCTCAGAGATGGCTGAACCGATTTTAACAAACTTGGGCTCGTTTGAAAGCTACTGTCGGACCATTGATCAAGTTCGAAGATCAAATGGCTGTGGCTTTTGGTTCCGGAGATATGATTGTATAAGTGACGTAACCGACAAAAAGCGTTGTATTTGAACACGCTAAATTTTCTCAGAGATGGTTGATCCGATTTTAACAAGCTTGGGCTCGTTTGAAAGCTACTATCGGGCCATTGATCAAGTTCGAAGATCAAATGGTTGTGACTTTTGGTTCCAGATATATGATGGTATAAGTGACGTAACCGACAAACCACGTTGATTTTTACCGCTCTTATATATATATATATATATATATATATATATCCAAAATCGAAATTTTTTTTGATGCCGAAACTCTTAAAACTGCATGAAACATCGAAATTTAGTGTCATCTCAAAAAAATTTTTTTTTGAAAAAATCAACTTTCTGGGACTTAGAAAAATTTTCATATTTTTTCTAAGTCCCAAAAAGTCGACATGCTTTTGTGAACTATTCGAATCAATCTGAATCAATTAGTTTCGAAATTAGTATCCGAAATTATTTAATAAAATTATGAAATACATTTTCATGAGACTGTTATGAAAGAAGAGAAAGGCATTATCACACCACTAGGTGGATTAAGAAGGTTTTTTTTAGATTAGCATCACTGTTCTCATACAAATAGGCAACGCAAATGTCAAGCACTAGTTTAGAAAAATGATTCGGACTGTGTGACATAAACACTGAAGCATGCTTTTGTGAACTACTCGAATCAATCTGAAACAATTGGTGTCAAAATTAGTATCCAAAATTATTTAATTAAAGTATGAAACATATTTTCATGAGACTGTTATGAAAGAAGAGAAAGGCATTATCACACCACTAGGTTTATTAAGAAGAGTTTTTTAGATTAGCATCATTCTTCTCATACAAATAGGCAACGCAAATGTCAAGCACTAAGTTGGAAAAATGATGCCGACTGTGTGACATAAACTCTGAAGCATGCATTTGTGAACTATACTCGAATCAATCAGAATCAATTGGTGTCAAAATTAGTATCCGAAATTATTTAATAAAAGTATGAAATATATTTTCATGAGACTGTTATGAAAGAAGCGAAAGGCATTATTTAATAAAAGTATGAAATATATTTTCATGAGACTGTTATGAAAGAAGCGAAAGGCATTATCACACCACTAGAAGAATTAAGAAGGATTTTTGTTTTACATTCGAAGAAATAAGTCCCTTATAATAATTAGGAGTGGCATTTGTATCGTTTTTTATTAATTTTCAAATATATTCTATAATTTTAATTTCGTTGATTTAACGTGTTGTCTAAGCGAACAAGCGTTTGAAATTTTTGTCGTGAATACGACTTACTTTACTATGGGGTGCCTTTTCAAAATTTACCCTCTGAGAGAGTGATAAGTTTTTGATCGTGAATATATCTTGTATCTAACCAATCAACATAATTTTTGCTACACGCAATCGGAAATATGATCACAATTCTAAGATAAAATTATCAGTTGTGTTACATAATCTCAAATAATTCAAAATTAAACTTTTCTGAAATGTTTGGTGTAAACGAGTATCAAAGGGGATAATCCATAAGGCGCGTTTGCCTTGCTCGTATTTTTAAAGCTTATAGCTCAGTGATCTGTGAAAGGATTAATATAATCTAACTACCAACAGAATCAAAATTTTTCAACTTAAACGTGTATAGCAAAAGCATTGAAGTATTTCAATAGTACAATATTAAAAAACCTGTCTCATTTGGCCCATGTCAACACCAGGCAATCAGAATGCGTTCTGAGGAAGAGAACAAAATATTTGCTTCTGTACAACAAATCGTTCGAGAAAAATGTTCCGAAAAGTGGTGAATATCACAGTGAGTTCCTAAATTTGGTCCTTCTGAATGCTAGAAACGAATCCCTACAGCATATTGATGGTTTCTTTCATTCAATTATGCAAATCCGAAATAAAATAATCGACATTAAAATTCTGTATACGGCTATTTTTATAGCCGTTAGGACCGCCCATTAGTGAAAAAGGTACAAACGAAATCAGGCAAAAACAAACCTCTCAACAAAAATTGGATCAGTTTGGATTCTATCGCCACTGCGAGCAAATGTATTTTGTGTCGTTTGCAAAGCTAGTTTCGCTTCCGACAAGAGCAATTGCGTCACAGCTGCCAGTCATTTACATTGGTGAAAATGCAACGGTGGAGAGTATTACACAAAATCAGCCGTTCTAATGGCTCTAAAAGTTTTCTAAAGAACTATTAAGATTTGTTGTTCGCAAATCGAAAGGAAATATCCTCAGTTTAGTGCAAATCTAGAACAGTTTGGTTAGATTTGTGCACTTTTTGCTGTGTGAAATTCACAGTAATCGAGATCAAGTGAAGCCTTCTTTGTTTTTGCGTAAAATGTGGAAAATGGGAATGCTTGCATAATTCATACAATTGATCAACTAATTGATATTCGAAAGTGTTAAGGAACACGTCAGTTGTTTTCGTATTCACGACATCCAGTTATGTCTCTGACATTACCAACCCGCCTTTTTTCACTGACAGGACATTTCAAATAAATGGATTTATGATTTCAATTGCAATTTGAACTTGAAAATTTATCAGTGGTTTCATTCATTGGACAAACGTCTTTCGAATGCGATTTACCACAATTCAAACACCGTATGTCCATATGACAATTTTTGGTTCCATGGCCGAAGCCTTCGCAACGACGACATTACGTTAAGTTTGCAATACAATTATGCCGTTTATAATGTTCCCAATTCGCTCTTTTTTCAGTAGTTTGAAGTCGGAAATCATCACCGTCACTGAAGGCATAGATTGTTGTTACTTCACAAGTCCATTTTAAGAAATTTTGGAAAAATTTCTTCTATGTCGCTACAATCCGATTCAGGAAGAAATATTGTTAGACGGCGTAGGATCGAAGGAAGGGAAGTCCGCTCGTTGTCTTTTATTTTTACATTCCAATTCTATAAGATCGTCTATGTTATTAGAAAAATTGAGAATAACGGATTAAGATTTCTTCGTTATTGAATCATTTTTAGCCTTAGGCTTATTGTCTTTCCGGTTGGACGGAGGAATTTTTGAAAAGTTTGAATTAACTAGGCTAAATTAGTCTTCGATTAGACTAATAGTTTGGAAAAGTCATGATAAAGACTGATTATGCGGTAGTCTTAATAAAGACTGATTAGTTCGAAAAATAATTCTTTGAATGGATACCCTTATGAAAGGCTGATTTATTTCTTAGTCTTGAAAAAGACTGATTATATTAGAATAACACTCTCTGTATAGTATTTGAGAAAGGCTGACTAAGACTGTTATTTATTCAGGTAGCCTTGAAAATGACTGAAGCCTTGAATCAATGAAACTCTAGGTAGCCAGAAAAAATTTCCAGGAGCCAACAGATATACGCGTGCGGTGCGAACGATTGAATTAATAAATGTTGTTTCTTTCATAGATTCAACATTCCTTCAATTTCTAGTATAGAAGTGATTGCTTGTCAAATAAACATTAAAGAAAAAGACATTTGCATTGCTTCGGTATATATTCCTCGAAGTGCTCAAGTTGGACAACGACAGCTTAATGAAATGGTCGAAGCTCTACCTGTTGCACTATTAATTTTTGGAGATTTCAATTCGCACGGAATTATGTGGAGTACCGTTTACAATGATAACAGATTATCCTTAATACACAATATTTGCGACAATTTCAACATGACAGTATTGAATATGGTTAGCATGACACGGATTCCAAGACCTCCTGCACGTCCAAGTGCATTACATTTATCTCTTTGTTCGACATCATTTCGACTAGATTGCACCTGGAATTATATTTCCTGATTTACACGGTAGCGATCATTTACCAACCATCATCTCAATTAGTAGTTATAAATGTATTGATAATTCAGTTAATATTCCATATGATTTGATAAAAAATATTGACTGGATTAAACACCAAAGTAGTATCTATAGTATTTTAAATTCAATGGAAGAGCTTCCCCACTTGAAGAATATGACTTCCTCGTTTGGTCGATTCTGGAGGACGCAGAACAATCCCATACCAAACGATTTCTTGGTCCATCGACAAATAGAAGGCCTCCAAACCCTTGGTGGGACAATGAGTGCTCAGATGCTAAACACGCGAAACAAAATGCTTTAAAGACGTTTTTAACACGAGGAGGAGGAACTTCCCATAATTTTGAAAATTTCTTGGTTTCAGAAACCAAGTACAAGAGCATACTTCAGGCCAAGAAATGTAGCTATTGAAAACATTTTGTCGAAGGTTTGTCAAGAGAAATCTCCATGAGCACTCTTTGGAACACGGCCAGACGAATGAGAAATCGTATCGTAGAAAATGAGAGTGAGGAATAATCGAAACAATGGATATTTGACTTTGCTAGGAAAGTTAGTCCAGACTCTGTTCCTACACAAAGCACTATTCAGGAGTCTAGCCCAAATAATGGTTCAATTGATAGCCCCTTTTTAATGATGAAATTTTCTATAGGACCCTTGTCTTGTAACAATAACGCTCCTGGGTTTACAGAATTAAATTCAACTTGGTGAAAAATCTGACCGATCTCGCAATTAAAACGTTTGTTGGAATTGGTCAACAAGTTTCTTGAGCAAAATATTGTTCCACCTGATTGGCGGTAAGTGAAAGTTATCGCCATTCTAAAACCGGGGAAACCAGCTTCCAATCATAACTTATTTAGACCCATTGCAATGTTGTCTTGCATCAGAAAATTGTTCGAAAAAATTATTCTTCGACGTCTCGACACTTGGGTTGATGGGTTGGGTTGAGACGAACGGTTTGTTGTCAGATACTCAGTTTGGCTTCCGAAGAAATAAAGGGACGAATGATTGCCTTGCATTACTTTCGTCTGGCATCCAAATTGCCTTCGCTCAAAAATAACAAATGACATCTGTATTTTAAGACATTAAAGAAGCATTTGATGCATGCATGCTGTTAACCTGCAAAAACCATTGCAAGATACCTTAGATAACTTGTCCGTTTGGGCTGTTCATCTGGGTATCGAATTCTCTACGGAGAAAAAGAGCTGATCGTTTTTTTAAGAAAGCATGATCCCGCGCAGCTTCAGCTTCATATGATGGGAAGAATTATCACGCAGGTTTTGACTTTCAAATACCTCGGGTGTGGTTTGATTCCTAATGCACGTGGGGAGAACACATGAGGTATCTGTTAACAAAATGCCAACAAAGAGTAAATTTTTTTCGAACAATAACAGGATCTTGGTGGGGTGCTCACCCGGAAAATATGCTTTGCGAATTGTCTTAGACTGCATGCATTCGACACATACAATGAGTCTTTAAGTTCTGGCAGGAATGGAAGAACTTCCATTGAAACGCTGCTAATAAGATGTGAGGTACTTAATCCCCTGATTATTAATAACTTCGAAAGGCTAGTTGAGCTTCAATCTCAATTGATTCATGACAGTATATTTAAACCCTATGTCACAGGAGAACAACCCCTTCGAGATATATTCCTATCCGTGTCAACCTTCTAAATGTTACTGACTCAACTGACATATGAACTGTGTGTAAAATTTGCTCAATCAGCGTGGCGAACACTTGCAGATGTCACCACGATCGACACGAGGTGCCACCACGATTTGGGTGGCGCTTTCACATGAGCCACAATTTTGGTTTCAACATTCACTTCACCAGAGATGACCATCTCCTCTGTGTGACGAAGAGCAAGCAAAATTTCTCCCCTCGCACTGACAACTTCAACGAGAGCTCGTCTCTTTCACATATATACACCACTTTTGTATGAAGTGTGCACGCATTCTGAGTGCGTTTGTTTATTTCCTTTTACCTCCTCCACTGAATCGCACCAAAGTGCTGAAGCAGAGCTAATAAATTCTCTGAGGATGATGCAGATACTTTCACAGAGGTGTACACGCCAGTGAGCACTCTGGTGTATGGTTTGCGTAGAAGAAGCGTGGGGCACGCAAAATCTGCAAAATAAAACAATTTATAGTTAAATTTTCGGTTTTCATTTCAAATTTTTCATAGCAAGGCCAGATCTACTCTCTATTAATTTGAGTTCACAGAAGTGTTCGCTCACCTTCACGCGCCAGTGATCACTTAAGTGTATTTAGGCGAGAGCACGTGAGAGCGATTCGTGCGAAGAGAATGTTATTCTCTCGCACCAGCTTCTTTCAACACAATCACGCGCTCAAAATCTGTCTGTCTGGACACTGAGAAGAAGTGCGCTTTCCTCTTTCTGTGGAGCGCAGCAAATGCATCCGCAGTGTATAAATGAAACCTCCGCCCTGGTGTATCACTCTAGTGAAATGCCATCCCTGCACTTCACGCTAGATTTTTGTTTTGCTGTTGGTTAAAATGACAAGTTAATTTTTGTTTTATTCCGATCGAATTCTCGTTTGATTTATGCGACATGAGAATAAACTTGTCTTAAACACTTAGAGACATCGTGTGATAACACTTAGGGGAATCGTGTGATAAGTTAAATTGTTGTAGCTGGAATATTTCTAAAGTAGGCAGGAGAATTTTGTTATCGTTGCGGAACGTAGTGGAGCGTTTAGAAAGATCGCGGCGATCAGTCGACTAGGTGGCAGTAGTGTTTCCAACGTATAGCAAATTTGAAATTTACACCGGATTTTGAAAATTTTTGTTCGAGCCTGTATATCTGTTATCTGTGGTGTTAGCTTACTTTTGGTTAAAATTCTGAATTTAAATGGATTTTCGGATTTAATAAAACAACATACGTTTTAAACTTACGATTAGTATTTTCTTAGAAACGAGTGAAGAAAACTACACATCCATGAAAAAATATAAAATATGTCCAGAAAATATCTAACTTCTTTTCCCGGTTGACTGAAATTATGAGCGCCTTTCGGAGCATAGCACAACCCGTAAAGTCCACCAGAAATTACCTTCCAACGAAATGTATTGGCAGCAAGTGTACATAGTGATGTGAGATTATTTTCTGCCTATATGTAAATAAAAATCTTTGAGTAGTTCTAATGCTTTAAAAACTTTTGCACTAGTACCTCATTCCATTCGACGAATCCATTAAAATTTTTTTGTTTGGTTTATAAAAGACAGGTACCGGAAATTTTTATAACTGGTTGACAGTTAGTTTTCACGACAATCAGTAATTACAGAAGTTCGGTTATTGGAAGATAATTTTACCACAAGGACGGTATGGTTTTTACCATACTCGGCGACTATTCAGATTTTTCGTATGAATTGTATATTTATTTACAAAATCCTGTAATGAAAACTTGCGTGAAACTGATCGTCCGGTAAAAATTTGCATAATTGTTGTAATATCAAACTCATGTACCGAAATGTTGGAAATTTCTAATGATTACCGAAAGTTTTCGTCAAAAAAAAAACGAACAACGGAATCAAATCTCGGTTGAATTTTCAGAAGGCCGTAAAAGCAAGTGACAGTTTCTCTTTGTTTACTTTCTCTTCTATGAATTACCAAACGGTTTCCACGTTTATCACTCTACTCTTTGCATAAAATAATAGCCGAAACTTTCTACTTTCAAACAGAATTGTGAAACGCAAGAAAATCTTTATAATCACATCAAAATAATCAAAAGAGAAAGTACACACCAAGAAGATTTGAATACTACAGGTGACTTAATTCCTCATATGATGAAATTCATAAAGATTTAATTCGTCACATGACGGAAAATTTCATTTGTATTGACTTAATGTTAGATTAGCTTGAATTTTTCTGGTTTCGACTGTAACTTGCATTATGCTAGCAGGTGCGACTGTATGAATTTAAATGCACCTTTTACCAACCAAGCAGACGTATGCTTCTGTGGCTCAGTCAATTAACAGACGTACATGCGATCCAATGATTCTCGGTTCAAGTCTCGCGGCGGTTGCTATCAGTATTCTTTTTTTATTTCAACGAATTTCATGTCATGGAATTTTAGACACAATATTAAATGTTCTTCCACGTGAATTTGCGTGAACTGCGACACTCCATTTGTGTGCATTTAATAAGATGTAAAATCACAAGGATTTTTTTGAGTGTGTAAGCAAAGAGAAACTGTCACTTGCTCTTACGGCCTTCTGCAAAAACAATCGAGAAATCTGAGTGTGTAGATTAATTTGGAACTTTGGCTGCTAGCAACTCGGTGAAAGTGTGTATTTCAGTTATCAACGAAAACAATAATTCTCGATGAACATTAGTAAAGGTCCCAGGTGTAAGTGACAGTTTCACTTTATTCACATTCTCTTTCCATTGTTACGGTAAATTCCACTAATTCTAAATGATTTCTACAGTGAATATCAGAGCTTGATGGTTTTTGCTATTCTCTTATGTGAAGTACTAGATTTCTATTTCCACTCCAGGATTACTGATTGGACCGTAATAATCGAAAGCGAATGTAAATAAAGTAAACTGTCATGTGCACTTGGGACCTTTTCTAATATTTGTCTTCAATTGAAAATATTCTCGAAGAATACAACATCCTTGAAAAAAACAGCTAGGATAGAATCAGCTCCAGGGTTGCCATTTCGACAGATCACAGATCGCATATTTTCATGTATATATGCTTCGCAGATAGTAAACAGATATTCCTAAAAAACAGATTTTTATTTGGTAGCACAGGGTGTGTTAGTAATCCATTCTTCGAGCCTGCGCAGTATGCATTGTCGAATGTGACATTGGAAAAAAGCTATTGAAGTGATTTCTAATCTACATAGAAATAGCTAATTGTGGAAATTGTAGAAATCCGTCGGTATGATACTGACTACGAATAAATTAATTTTTTTGAGAGAGGTAACAGTACATTGAAGCCGAAATAAGTTCAGTACAGTTCTCTTATGTTGAAGGGTAAGCATAAGCCATTCAGCAATCAGTGTACGTAGGTATGCAAAACATTACTCTCTCTCTCTCTCTCTCTCTCTTTATATGTATGTATATATATATATATATATATATATATATATATATATATATATATATATATATATATATATATCTATATATATATATCTATATATATATATATATATATATATATATATATATATATATATATATATATATATATATATATATATATATATATATATATATATATATATATATATATATATATATATATATATATATATGTATATATATATATATATATATATATATATATATATCTATATATATATATATATATATATATATATATATATATATATATATATATATATATATATATATATATATATATATATATATATATATATATATATATATATATATATATATATATATATATATATATATATATATATATATATATATATATATATATATATATATATATATATATATATATATAATGTGTGTGTATTCCACGCAAAATCAGATACTTAAAATTTCACAACCTTTACGTTTCGTCTTAGACTCGTCAGGGCAGAGCAGTTCAAATTGAACTGCTTACTGCAAACTTAAACAGTTCAATTTGAACCGCTAAGCAGACGTAAAGTTATGGCTATTTGCAACACACTTGTAATAAGCACCGAAGTGCTAAGTCTTTCCTGACATGCCGAATTATGAAAAAAAAAATTTTTTCGGTTAAGAACGCAAAAATATTCGACACGAATATTTTTTATTTTAATATAACTTTAACAAAATTCTGCTGCCTCCTACAGAAACACACACACACACACATATATATATATTTATATATATATATATATATATATATATATATATATATATATATATATATATATATATATATATATATATATATATATATATATATATATATATATATATATATATATATATATATATACATATATATATATATATATATATAATTAATATTCGACACGTATTTTTGCTTTTCTCATATAGAAGGGGTATCCCGCATAACAAATTCCTGAATATTATTTGGATCCGACTTCCGGTTCGGGAGTTATGGGGTAAAATGCGCAAAAAAACAGATAATATGTTTTCCAAATTTTTTCATAAATGTCGCAACCGATTTTCACAAAGTTAGGTTCAAATGAAAGGCCCTGTGGTCCCAAGCGTAACTCCTGAATTTCATGCGGATCCGACTTCCGGATCCGGAAATATAGGGTAAAGTGTGTTAAAATTTGTATACCATCACTCAAAATGGGGAAAAACTTTAGAAAAATGTCTAAATCGACCTCAAATCTTTTCTAATCGATAGTTTCTATCAATAAATGGTCAAAGAAATCCTATTTCGATTATTCTTTTAAGAATCGAAGAAAATTATTTTAAAGAATACCACAGTATTATATATGATAGTGTGATTGATATGAGAAAGGCATCATTAAACCACTAGGTGGATTAAAACAGGTTTTAATGTGGAACACATTTTTGTTTTCTATATAGCGGTGCAAACTAGAAACTCAAGAAAAATACACTTAGAAATGTGGTCAGCTTTTGAACAATTACAGCTCAGTCAATTTTGTATTAATTATTAATATTATGTCACCATTTGATTGGAAATATTTCTACGTATTGATTTGAATGTTCATAGCCATGTATTTTTAATTTTATATCATTGAAATGTTGATTAATAGCTAGCAGTGTCCTATTTTGGCTGCAAAAAATCTCCGGCATACCGGATTTCCCTGCCATAGTCGACGGTTTTGAAGGAGTAAGCGATATATCAAAGGGAAAGCAGCGCTCTGATTGGTCAATCGAAGCAAAAGCAAAGCTGTTGGAAGCACGCGAATCTACAAATAGAAGCCAAATTATAGCTAACGTTTCTGTGTTATGCGTAGCTTGCTAGAGGTAGGTTGTTGCTACACAGCAAGACATGAAGTGCCATAAACGATTTGGTATGCTCTGGTCTTGTGTCATGCAAGATTGGATGAAATCCCATGTTTTGTCGTTTCGCCTGAGAAATTGACAACTACCCCAGGGTAAATTTTGAGTGCTTAAGACTAATTTCTAATTTATATAAGATGAACTCGATTGATAATAAGAAATATTTTATCGCTTCAACCGAAACCGCAAAATAGTAGTAAAGGTAGAGAAACGCTATAAAAATAACTGCTTGCATACAAAACTTGAACACAGGCTTGGTGAAGAGAAGCTTGAATATCGATACATTTGGGCTATTGATGTAATTTCCTCGGCTACGAAACAAATACAAATCACGATAGAGTCTATATTCTGGGTTCGCGTGTTCGGTGTTGATTCCTAATTAGGATCAATCTAAGTAGACTCTTGTGCATTTGCGGACTCAAAAGTGTGACTATTAATTGAAAATGTTAATCATTGGAAATTTTGGTTGCCTTGTTCCACATCAACGGCTCGAACAACCCCATGGGGCTGATCCTTGTAGTTTTTCATTTCAATATACACCCGATTCTGTAATCGGATTTATGATACGAACGAATCTACACTTTCGTTCGAGTTCGAATTTTCCATTCTTTATTCCGTTCGACTTGTATGATTCGATCGACTCTCGTTCGGGAACACTTAAAATTTCGAACACTAACCATCAAAGCTGGCAACACTACTTACACGTTCTATATTATTCGGTCCCGTCCCGGTCGTTCCGGTATAGTGCGAACTGGCTATAAAACAAAAATATACTTGTCATTTTACCCAACAGCAAAACAAAAATCTAGCGAAAAGTGAATGTTTCATCCAAAATTGTGGTTCATGTGAAAGTGCCACCCAAATCGTGATGGCACCTCGTGTCGATCGTGATGACATCTGCAGTTCATATGTGAGCATGTATATCTGTTATCTGCGGTTTTTACTTTTTTTTCTCGGAAACGCAAAAATCCTTTTTCTCCCACGAGATTTCCTACTTTCGTAACAAACACCCCTATTATGTACGTCGATTGATTCGAAATATTCCAATCGAATGTGCAATTTCCATTCTGTATTCTGCTCGAGTTGTGTATGAACTCGAATATCATTCGTTCGAGTTGTTCAATTTTCGAACATTACTCGATCGCGGCGATCAGTCGACTAGGTGGCAGTAGTGTTTCCAACGTATAGCAAATTTGAAATTTACACCGGATTTTGAAAATTTTTGTTCGAGCCTGTATATCTGTCATCTGTGGTGTTAGCTTACTTTTGGTTAAAACTCTGAATTTAAATGGATTTTCGGATTTAATAAAACAACATACGTTTTAAACTTACGATTAATATTTTCTTAGAAGCGAGTGAAGAAAACTACACATCCATGAAAAAATATAAAATATGTCCAGAAAATATCTAACTTCTTTTCCCGGTTGACTGAAATTATAAGCACCTTTCGGAGCATAGCACAACCCGTAAAGTCCACCAGAAATTACCTTCCAACGAAATGTATTGGCAGCAAGTGTACATAGTGATGTGAAATTATTTTCTGCCTATATGTAAATAAAAATCTTTGAGTAGTTCTAATGCTTTAAAAACTTTTGCACTAGTGCCTCATTCCATTCGACGAATCCATTAAAATTTTTTTGTTTGGTTTATAAAAAGACACGTACTGAAAATTTTAATAACTGGGTGACAGTTAATTTTCACGACAATCAGTAATTACAGAAGTTCGGTTATTGGAAGATAATTTTACCACAAGGACGGTATGGTTTTTACCGTACTCGACGACTATTTAGATTTACCGTATGAATTGTATATTTATTTACAAAATCCTGTAATGAAAACTTGCGTGAAACTGATCGTCCGTTAAAAATTTGCATAATTCTTCTAATATCAAATTCATGTACCGAAATGTTGGAAATTTCTATTGATTACCGAAAGTTTTCGTCAAAAACAAAAACCCAACAACGGAATCAAATCTCGGTTGAATTTTCAGAAGGCCGTAAAAGCAACACGGAACGACCGAAATTAGCTCTGCGCCTAATTCGTATTACTGTTTTTGAATTAGTTGATTTTAACAACAAAATTTCCAAAATAACTATAAAATTAGTTAAAATTGAGAATTTATTTGCTGAAAAAAACTCTTATTTTTAGAGAATGTGTTTAGTTGGCGAATATTCTGGACACAAACCAGCAATATCTGAATCCAACACGAAATTCTCATTGACAACTAATTTTGTTTTTAAAATCTGAAAATTTGTTTCTATTTATCTATCACCAGTTTATTAGCCACAAAATTCATGAGAAGTGTCAAAACAAAACAATCCATTAAAAAGCTAAAAGGGATAGTCTTGTTGAAACTGCTTGCAAATTTTTTAGATGTTTTACGCATGTGTTACGATACATCCATATATGAATTCCTAAACAGGTATATAAAAATGACGTAAACTGTTAGTGGAAAGTGTATTTATTCAGAATTTGAGCGCATTTGAAGCGATTGTGCGTAATAATGTTTTTACGCGGAACAGTGAATTGAGTTTCAAATGTTGCACTTCAATTGTACATGTCAAATGATGTTTTTTGTATCTTCCAACCTTCCGGGCCACGCCGTTCGATGTACTACTTGTATTCGGTTTTTATTTTCCGAGTGCTCAAAGTTTTCAGTGAGAGAGTCGATTTCGCGAAGTCGAATGAAGAAAACAACGATTTAGAAGAAAAATGTTCAAAAAGAAGTTTATGTTTCGCTTATGTCTTTTTCTCCAATACAACATCGTATTTATACCTGCCAATATAGAAAAGACAACCGCGACTGAAATTTTTTTCGGTAGTAGTGTGCCATCTAGTGGCTAGTAGTCATTACGGTGTTAGCGTTATTTCGGCGACAGAGCGCCATATAGCTGCAAATTGCAGAAACCAATTCAACCATTCATGTTGGTTGAAAACGACGTTTTATTTCTCTAATTCAACTAAAAAATAAGTTGAATGGAAATGAAGTGTGCCTTAGCTAAGAAATGACAATTGGTGAATTCAACTAAAAAAATAGCCATTTCAATAAATATTTTATTATTATCAAGGAAATCAGAATTAAAAAATCTAAATTAGCAAAAGTAAGATTTTTTTAGTTGTCTCAAAAAATAACTAACTAAAATCAGAAAATCAACTAATTTTTTCGCCGAAATGCTGATATCGGTCTTTCCGTGAAGTGACAGTTTCTCTTTGTTTACTTTCTCTTCTATGAATTACCAACCGGTTTCCACGTTTATCACTCTACTCTTTGCATAAAATAATAGCCGAAACTTTCTACTTTCAAACAGAATTGTGAAACGCAAGAAAATCTTTATAATCACATCAAAATAATCAAAAGAGAAAGTACACACCAAGAAGATTTGAATACTACGGGTGACTTAATTCCTCATATGATGTAATTCATAAAGATTTAATTCGTCACATGACGGAAAATTTCATTTGTATTGACTTAATGTTAGATTAGCTTGAATTTTTCTGGTTTCGACTGTAACTTGCATTATGCTAGCAGGTGCGACTGTATGAATTTAAATGCACCTTTTACCAACCACGCAGACGTATGCTTCTGTGGCTCAGTCAATTAACAGACGTACATGCGATCCAATGATTCTCGGTTCAAGTCTCGCGGCGGTTGCTATCAGTATTCTTTTTTTATTTCAACGAATTTCATGTCATGGAATTTTCGAGACAATATTAAATGTTCTTCCACGTGAATTTGCGTGAACTGCGACGCTCCATTTATGTGCATTTAATAAGATGTAAAATTACAGGGATTTTTTTGAGTGTAAGCAAAGAGAAACTGTCACTTGCTCTTACGGCCTTCTGAAAAATCAATCGAGAAATCTGAGTGTGTAGATTAATTTGGAACTTTGGCTGCTAGCAACTTGGTGAAAGTGTGTATTTCAGTTACCAACGAAAACAATAATTCTCGATTAACATTAGTAAAGGTCCCAGGTGTAAGTGACAGTTTCCTTTAATTCACATTCTTTTTCCATTGTTACGGTAAATTCCACTAATTCTAAATAAATTCTACAGTGAATATCCAAAGTTGATTGTTTTTGCTATTACACTCAAACCTCCATTTACGTACTTTATATATGTGTATTTGTATACTTATACATACGCATGTGAGCAAGTATACGTATTTCTTTATACATATAAATATTGGTGAAGTAAAAGCAATCCTTTATATGTATAAATATATATACATAAAAGCAGACGGGTGAGTGTGTAAGCATACATACATACATATATAAGGTTCGTAAATGGAGGTTTGGGTGTATCTTATGTGAAGTACTAGATTTCCATTTCCACTCCAGGATTACTGATTGGACCGTAATAATCGAAAGCGAAAGTAAATTGTCATGTGCACTTGGAACCTTTTCTAATATTTGTCTTTAATTGAAAATATTCTCGAAGAATACAACATCCTTGAAAAAAACGGCTAGGATAGCATCAACTCCAGGGTTGCTGATTGTAAACCGAACAGAAGTAATACGTACCGTCACACTAGTATAAACAAATTAGATCGATTCTGAACCGAATAGAAGTAATACGTACGCAAGTCGATCGAGTAATGTTCGAAAATTGAACAACTCGAACGAATGATATTCGAGTTCATACACAACTCGAGCAGAATACGGTATGGAAATTGCACATTCGATTGGAATATTTCGAATCGATCGACGTACATAATAAGGGTGTTTGTTACGAAAGTAGGAAATCTCGTGGGATAAAAAGGGTTATTGCGTTTCCGAGAAAAAAAGTAAAAATCGCAGATAACAGATATACATGCTCACATATGAACTGTGTGTAAAATTTGCTCAATCAGCGTGGCGAACACTTGCAGATGTCACCACGATCGACACGAGGTGCCATCACGATTTGGGTGGCGCTTTCACATGAACCACAATTTTGGATGCAAAATTCACTTTTCGCTAGATTTTTGTTTTGCTGTTGGTTAAAATGACAAGTACATTTTTGTTTTATAGCCAGTTCGCACTATACCGGGACGACCGGGGCGGTACCGTCCGGGACTATCCGGGACGTTTCCCGTCCCGGATTGTCTTGGGCGGTCCCGTCTCGGTATAGTGCGAACAGGCTATTATTCCGATCGAATTCTCGTGTGATTTATGCGACATGGGAATAAAGTTGCTTAATCAGCGTGGCGAACACTGGCACCACGATCGACACGAAGTGCCACTTAGGGAAATCGTGTGATAATTGTTGTAGTCTTAATATTTCTATAGCAGGCAGGAGGATTTTGTTATCGTTCCGGAACGTAGTGGAACGTTTAGAAAGATCGCGACGAATAATCGGCTAGGTGGCAGTAGTGATTCCAACGTATAGCAAATTTGAAATTTGCACAGAATTTTAAAAAATTTTGTTCGAGCCTGTATATCTGTTGTCTGTGGCCTCATAGTCCATCTTTATGCATAATATGTCTCTCCCTAACGAAATTGAATACGAGGAAGTGCCGGAATACCACAAAACAAATTTCGAAGAAGCAAAGCGTAGACTAAGTGCATTAAACTTTTCAGGAAATGGCATCACACCGATTCGCCACCGCCGCTGGTAAAAATTACGCTTTAGCCGCTCCACGACACTATTTTTGGTCCTCGAAGAAGTATCATTCGGTAATATTGTTCCACACACAATAGTGTACTGCATTTTTTTTATAGTGGCAGTAGTTACACAGAGTATTTGGAAATGATGATGATGATGATGATGATGGTCCCGCCTCATACCCCTACAAAGGTGTGAGCTGGACGATTTATCTAAATGATAATAAATATTGCATCACATATTTTAACCAGTTAACTAAATATAAAACGATCTGGTTAATCCAGCAGGCATAGATTCTCCTTCTAAAGTACAACTGAGAACAAGAAAACATTCAAATATTTCCGATTTACTATCCAGGGTCATTCAAGAAAATTTCCAACCCGGGAAGATCCTTGAACAAATCAGGAATCGAACCCGATATCTTTGTCAGTATCAGACAGTAATTCACCTGGCCCTTCCCGCCGGACCAGTTCATCGCTACACACATCAGCTACGATGGAGTAACGAGACTGCGGATGAGCAGAGCCAAGCCCAATTCCATCAACAACTTCCGATCCCTATTATTTCCGAAATATAATCAATGAATAATTCATCAAATCTTACAAAGTTAAGATTCGATCTCGACACGTAGAATGCTAAAGCTCTCAAAAATAAAAGAGAACATATCCAGTTTCAGTCATATTCAATTTCCAGATTGCCTCTACCTGCTTTGCGCGCGCGAGGCTCATACTTTTGTAGACAACTCATTTTTTTTTTTTTTACTAAACAAATTATTAAAAATCCATCATCATCATACAGAACATAACAACCTAATGCGTCTTACTTGAAAAAAAAAAAACAAAAATAAAATAAATACAATCTTCGTCATTTTACACAGTTTTCGAAAAAATCAAATTGCACTAATTCATTAAAGATCTAATTACAAAATAGATTTTATGTGTGAAATACACAATTTTTTGAACTCCCTCAATGTTGCAGCCCGCTTGATTCGTCCTGGCATCGAATTGAAAAAACTAATCCCTTTGTACAATAACGAGTTCTGGGATCTGGCTGACAAAAAGCTTGGTGTTCTCGCATCAGACGCATTTCTAGTATTGTACCTATGCAAGTCACTTCCTCTTTCAATCCGATCACACAAATATCGAGGCAGCATTCCATTTAAGATTTTGAAAATGAACACCATTGTTAAATAATATACTCTCTGTTTCACTGAAAGCCATTGTAATGCGTTCAATAGAATATTAGAGGAAGTATATCTATTACATTTCAAAATCAATCGCATGACCTTATTTTGCAATCGCTGGAGTCTCAATATTTGCGTGTTGTTAGCAAGGAACAGAATCGATGAGCAGAAGTCAATGTGAGGAGAGATTATTGATTTATACAGAAGAATTTTACTACTGGTCGTTAAATCATTTTTCAGACGGCATAATACACCGTACTTTTTTGCAACCTTCTTGATGATGTTGTTAACGTGAGATTTGAATGTTAGCTTTTCATCAATTATGACTCCAAGATACTTCAACTCTCTAACGCGATCAATAATCTCTCCATCAATTTCAATGTTGGCTTCACGTCCAGTGCTTAAAGCAGAAATAACCATATATTTAGTTTTCGCGACATTCAGTTTTAACTGCTTGAATTTCAACCACTGAGCCAGAGAATGTAAGTCCTCGTTCAAATGTGCAACCGCTTCATCCAAATCCTTAGCTGTAATGAACAGAACAGTATCGTCAGCAAACAAATTTATTTCACAAAACCGTAAAACTCGCTTCATGTCATTTATGTACATAATGAATAAAATCGGACCTAAAACACTACCCTGTGGCACACCAAGTGAATTACTTTGGAAACTAGACACAACATCGTTGAAAACAGTTCTCTGAGTTCTATCAAATAAATAGCTTTCAAACCATTTATATGCTACTCCTTCGATACCAAAGCGTTGTAGTGTTTGTAACAGTATAGGTCTAGAAATTGTTTCGAAAGCGCGCTTGAGATCCAAGAACACTGCAAAAATAGTCTCTTTAATTTCGATTTTCTCCTTCCATTTTGCTAAAACCAGGTTTAAAGCGGTTTCGCAAGAGTGACTTTTCCGATATCCCGATTGTTCCGGTATTAGCAAACTGTTAGAGTTTAAATAGTTCATCAGCTGATCTTTAACAACAAGTTCCAAAATTTTTTCCAACGTGTGCAACATGTTAATGGGACGGTACTCCTCGGCTTTATCCGTTCCAGTAACCTTGGGGATAGGAACCACCAGCGATTCTTTCCAAACTTTTGGCACATGCCCCGTGTATAACGATTCATTTACCAAGTCCAGCAGATCGTGACCGATAACATGAAAGCAATCTTGTATCACTTTTGAGTTAACATTGTCAATACCAGCCGATTTTCCTAAATTAAAACAAATATCTTTCAACTGTTCAAAAGTGATTGGGTGAAATTCAAGAAATCTACAATAATTACTAATCGGCTGTGTTATTTCAACAGGTTCACCAACCAAATCAATACTTTGATTGATCTGCTGTACACTATTTATGAAATAACTGTTTAATTTTTCTGGTATCACTTGCTCTGAGTGCTCTTCTCTGCCATTAAATGTTAAAGTTTTTGCTGAGCAATGTGTAGGTTTTAGTAATTGTTTAAGAATTTTCCATAACTCCTTGCTGTTTTTCTGATTTTGATCGATCTTCCCCTGAACATATTCACATCTAGTCTTCTTCAGGGCCCGTGAATAAATGTTTCGTGCATTGGTATAAGCACGCCAGTGACATTCATTATTAGTCCTACAGAACCTCTTGTACTGTTTATCTCTCTCTCGTTTTAATCGTAAGAGGTCCATTGAGTACCAGCTACTTGAGCTGTTCAAACTAACGTACTTTTCAGTGACTAATTTATTAGTACACTTTTTTAATACGTCCGTAAGAATAGATGCCCTGCGATCCAAATTTCCAGTCAACTGCGTACAATACAAGCTACTTGACACAAGTCGAGACATGGCTTGCTTTGAATATTTTTTCCAACATTTAATTTTCACTGTGTTTTTGCAATCTCTAGGGGTACTCGCTATGGAAATCGCAATTGTCTCATGATCTGAAATCTTGCAATCGGTCTCCACACACGAATAAACTCCGTCAAAATTGGAATATACGTGATCTATCAAAGTTCTGCTATGGCTCGAAATTCTTGTAAATTCATTCACAGTTTGTTTGAAACTGAAGAATTCTGCTAACTGTTTCAAGTGATTCGAACTCTGATCACTGAGCCAATCAACGTTGAAATCTCCCGCAATAATATTAAGTTTACTAAAATCTACAAAATTTTCCCACCAGTTTTCTAGAATTTCCAGAAACTGGCGATCGCTTGAACTAGGGGAATGATATACAACTCCATAGTTTCCCATCTGCATGCCTCTCTCAACTGATATACCCAAGAACCAATTATTTCCAACTACTTCGTTTGATAGAATGCTGAACTTAATCGATTCTCTGGCGTAAATGGCCACTCCACCCGTGTGTCTGGAATGTGACAAGCAAAACGCAATAGTGTAACCCGGAATACTGAACTGATCGAAAGCATCAGACTCAACTATATGTGTTTCTGAGAGCAAAACTAACAAAGGACAGTTATTCTCCACAAGATGCCGCAATGCGACAAAATTAGTAGATAAACCGGCAATATTCAAGTACAATATTTCCGATAATCTCCCCTTCGTTAGTTGCTATTCACTTATGTTGTTTTTTCTCGATTCAAGCAGTCTCAAATATACCGGACACTGCTTGCTAAATGCTGGATGGCTGATGTCCAAATTCATTTTACGTACAGTGTTCATTTTCAGACAATTAACGCATTTAAAATCAGTTGAAGTACACTCAGATGTTCTATGTGCAGCATTGCATTTGGAACAATTTTCTTTATTCGAACATTCGGTGCTCTTGTGACCAAACTCACCACACCTGAAACAGCGCAATACGTAGAATGACTCGAAAACCGAACACCTATCCCAGCCGACGCACACCTTGCCAGCGGCCATCAAGCTAGAATAAGTGTTCTTATTTACCTCAATTATAACACTATATTTGTTATATTTGAAGCGAGGATTCTCAAAGTCAGTTACCACTTTTACGTCTTCAATCACAATTTCCTGATTTTGACTTTTCAAAAGATCAATAAATACATCAGCGGAATATCGATCACTCATGCCCACTATTTTCAGTTTTGGTTTACCAGGCGTGGGTACAACAGCATTGTAATTAACTCCCAAATTGCTTTCGATGTTATTTTTTAAAGTCTGAATGTCTTCTCCTGTTGCACACTCAACAATAATCGAACCATTTTTACCATTTTTAAAGTTACTAATCTTGTGTGCCCTTGGATCCAACTTGTCTTTCAAAAATTTTCTTGTATCATCGCTCGTTTGTGACGACTCGATCGGTTTTATCACAATAACCGGGCGAGTCTTACGATTTTTGATGCTAACTTTTCTAATTTTAGATTTCCCTGATAAAATATCTGCGTATGAAATGTCCTTTTTAGCAAAAACTTCATTATTGTTTTCGTCATTATCATTGTCAATAAGCATCGTTTCTTCATCATTATTCGACAATAATTTTCGTTTTCGGCAGGGATTTTTGTCAGACTCCGAATGAGTCTTCCTCTCAACAATAATTTTTTTTCTGTTTTTTACAGCCAATTCATTGTAATTTTGCATATTACTTGAAATCGGTAAACTTTTCAAATCTTCCAACTTTTTGGCAACACTGTTTTCCAAGCATGCCATCTTTCTCTCGAAAGCTTCATTGGAAGACCTGATCAGTCTCTCGATTCCACTCTCTATTGCAACATTAATCTGTTTTTCGATGCTCTCCCGCAAACCAGCGAACGATTCAGAAATGGATGTTATTTTCTCCATCTCCTTCTTCATATCGCTAATGAACGAATGAACATCGTTATCGAAAATACTAGATACAACGTTACCTTCTAAGCATTCTGCACATTTAAACAATAGCGCCGGTAAATCCGCTACCCAATTAGCAATAGCTCGGGTAAGGCCAGAGCAGCGCTGGTGAAATACATTCTCACAAACCAAACATTTAATTCCAACATCTGATATGGCTATGTTCTCCCCACACTTCTTGCATTCCCCCATGCTTCATGAACAAACCAAGCGGCCCGACACACACAAGAGGAGAACAAATCACAGAACAAAAAACGGTGCAAAAACAATACAATAATCATTCAATAAATTACGGAACGACGCCGCTTCTTTGGGCGAACGTCGCACGGTAATTTCGATACTTTTATCAGTACAAATAGAAGCATGCACAGAACACACTACTTATCTGTATTTAACACAATTCAAGCACTAATTCAGCACACAATTTTTCAAGAATAGGAAATTATTTCACACAATTTTTGCAATTTGATTCTGCACTAAAGACGCACAAGTTGTCATGTTCGCCATTAACACACATAATGTGATGTAATGTCATGTTCGCCATTAACACACATATTGTTGTTCCACACACAATATTGTACTCTATTTTTCATAGTAACATTAGGTACACAGAGTATCATTTGCTAATGTGGTTCCACACACAATATTGCATTGTGTTTTGCGTAGTAGCAATTGTTATACTGAGTATCATTTAGCAATGTTGTTCCGCACACAATATTCTATTGTATTTTTCGTAGTAGCAATGGTTGCAGTTTTCCTTCAGTTTTCCATGATGGATGGTGTTGGAGTATTTCTCGTCATGTTTTACAATAGCCACCAAGCGACGATTGATTTCGCATATATCTTAGCAGAACAGAGATTATGTTTCGAAAACAAAAATAAACAGTAGAATTTCTGTCTTTCCAAAATGGAAATAACTTACCCATCTTCGAGTTGGTTTAGCTGATTTTCTCAAAAAAAGATTTCAATGAAAGGCCTCACAGCCTTTCAGTAAATTCCTGAATTTCCTATTATCCAAAATATTGTGCTCAAAATTTTCTCCAATCTCTCCATCCATCTTCGTCGAAACTGCCTTCCGAAAGTACCAGAAACATAGGTCAAAACCTCAAAGCACTTTCTCGAACTTAGATTCAAATGAAATGAATCACGGTCCTCTACGTAATTCCTGAATTTCGTCTGAACCTGACTTCCGTCCCGGAAATTTCTAGGCGTAGTTTAGAGCGACGATGCAAAAAAGGATAAAGTTCTACTTATTCTCACTCAAAACTGTTTCAATATATAAATCATTTACTTTGGCTATACCGGTCCCTGTAATGCAAAAATAGGGATCAAAATCTCCAAACTGGAACTCGATTACTTTTCTGCGAGATGGCTCAACCGATTTTAACGAACAAAAGGCACAAATAGAAAGTATTCCGGAACTACAGGGAAATGTGTGTTTGAAAATTCAAACCGTCATTTTGTCCGACACTGCAAAAAACTGAAGAAGCTGTCCTAATTTTGTTTCGAAACTATTTTAATATCAAAAGATCACACCTATTACTTATGATTCTATGAGTAAAATCATTCATATCATGGGCAATAACTCATCTTCCATAATCATTTTCATGATTTGAATCATTCTGCTCATAGTATCATTGATAAAAGCTATGATCCCATGTTTCATGATTTGCATGATTTCTTATTCATGGTGCCGGTAATGGATTTTTATCCTTGTACATGAATTAAATGTAAGGTTTTTCAAGCAACCATAATTTGCTGGCATGCTGATCTTTAAGGGGCAGGTAGGGTCTAACACGTTTGACAAATCATTTTTTTTTTCTTTGTATTTGCTTATAGCAAAGCATTTCAAGAATATTCTGTGAAATTTTCATGCCTATCGGAACAAAACTCAGCAATTTATGGGCCTTTATCGAAACGAAGCTCATATTGCGAGCTCGGCACACAATGACTTAAAAACTTAACAAAACTTTTTTGAAATGTTTCATTATAATAAATTATAAAACAAATAATATGATTTTTTCGAAAATGTTAGACCCTACGGGCTTCCTGGAGTGAGAAATTTTTTCCATTGATTTTATTGACAAAAAACTTTAAACGCGTTTTTCTCGAAAGTATATTTTAAAAGTCCGTGTTCATCGTCATTCAAAAACTACTGTACCAATTTTTTTTTAAATTTTGAACACACTTTCTTCATATAAAAAAAACCAGACCCCAACGTTTTCCTTTTCTTTGTTTGTTATTTTGGGAAGGTTTTACAGCTACAAAATAGTGGATTTTTTCGTGAAAAATCGTGGTTTTCACATTGAACAACCACCAAAAATTTAAAAAAATCAAACGGAATCAGAATCAGGAATCAGAACTAACTGGCTCAAGTGGCACGTTCCCCTAGTTATTTGGAGATTTGTGCCTTGTCGTAGCTTCTCGTCAATTTCCTGATGGGAAAATGCACAGTTAATAAAACCTCCAACCCCCAAGAGGATTTAGAGATTTTACAAAAGCGACACCATTCGCAGCATGTATGAGCAAAAGTAAATTCGGCACCATATAAAGGATGCCAAACAATCTGCTGAAACCTTTTTAAGGACAATACAGAAAGGATTCATTCAAGGGGCTGGGGTTCACTAGGAGATTGATAGTACCTATTAGCTTTCTCCGGACAGTACCAGCCTAGATGCCGTGTGGAATCCGGCGGAAAAAAATGAGCCAAGAATAGATCCACTGGGTTCCTGCTTCCATGTCGTAAAAGGCGACAATTGCAGGAGTTTCTTTTTCCTTTCAGTTATCAGATATTTTCAATGTTTCACTTCTGATGACTTTATTTTATTAAATTATCTGTTTCATTCAACCTATCAATTTCCGTCTAGCTTCGGAGAAAAGTTTGGAATGTTTTCTTCTTCCATGTTATTGATTGTCTTTCAGGATTATAATTTGAATGATAAAAATCAACTATTGCGCAAATCCGTTGATATTACAAAGTTAACAACAGAGATAACATATATCGGTATATTGAATACTTAGTAAAAAAAAAACACTTGATATTAACATTTCAAACAATAAATTAATATTTTTCTCGGTAGCCGGCTGCCCAGATCAACCAATATAACCAATTATTAAATTTAATAAATAATTAAAATAATAAAGCGGGAATAATACAGAATCAAGACGCGCGTGAATCCTATTCACTCGTGTATTTTGTATCACGTAATTTCATTTATAAAAAATTGGGAAGTTTTTATTCTTTACGCGATAGTATTACAAATTTTCTTCAGTTTCCTCGAATAAGAGCTGTGAATCAAGACTTCCCGGGACTTCAATATGCCTCCGAGCATCTCTAAACCGGAACGTACTGAGTCGCGCGCGAATATTACCAATACTGAAATTTTTACTAACAAATATCCTTCTCCCGTGACACTTGTGGAGTGCGCAGTACTATATACGGCCTCTAGTAACAACTAGTGTTGGACTAACATCCCTTCCCATTCCTTAGACGATCTACGTTCGGGCCTGGTCGGCGCCGGTACTGATCAATGAATTTTTTGATTACCAGAAGATGGATGATTTACCAGTCCCAGGTCGGATCATCTAGAAACTCGCTATACAATTTCAGCTAATCCCGATCAGTAACGGAGTAGCAACCAGGGGTGGTCGCTCAAGCTCAAGCTCAATACAGAAAGGATTCATTTACTTAAGCAAGAATGATGAACCCTTTCGACTATAGCTCCTTAAAAAATTGGGTGAGAAAAGATAGAATATCCTTTAATTTTAGCTCCGCATACACAGTCTCAACCATGTATGGAGGCGGGACAGTTACATATCAGATTATATGAAGTACTGTAATCACATTCACACAAATCACACGAATAATACTCAGCACGTTGAATGTAGCCATGTGATAATTGAGTTTGCAATGTTCAGTCAGAGCTCTAACCGGAATACTGCAATGATGCTTGAAAAAATGCAGTAGATACCTTGACATTTTCAGATTCAAATCTGGTAAAAATGTTTTTGTCTGAGCGCAAGTTTGTAAGCTGCGAGAGTTGCTGGCATGTTTGGATGCAGCACAAGAACGAATCTTGTGCTTTATCCAACTAGTTGTAAATGGTATAGCTGGTTCAGGACCAACGAAATCATTCGTTTCACCAGTTCTAGCCAACTCATCGACTCATTCATTTCCAGTAATACCAGAATGGCCGTGTACTCATAAGTAAACAGCATTTGAGATGCTTAAATCTTCAATTTGAGTTCGACATGCGATCACTAGATTCGACCGTGAATCATTTGAACTAAGCGCTTTCAAAGCTGTCTGAGTGTCGGAATAATAATTAATTCGTTTACCACAGATTCTCTGCTGAAGTGAACATTGTATTCCACACAAAATCGCGTAGATTTCTGCTTGGAACACAGAACAGTATGTACCAAGTGAATGAGACTGATCTAACCTCATTTTACGACAGTAGACACCAACACCAGAACGACCATTCAACAGAGAACCGTCCGAATAACAAACTATGTATTCATCAAGTTGTCATTACAAATAACCAGACAACCATTCCTCACGAAGAGAATAGCTCACATTGAATGTTTTGAAAGGAAAACTGCAAGTGAGAGTTAGGTCACTAGAAGCGAGTAAATAGTCATACCACGTAACCATTTGAGACCACAAGCGAGTGTGGCTAGTAGCATAGTCTATAGGATTACTGTTTCAAAGCCCTGTAACCTTCAGACGGTATGCACAAGATAATGTTTCTTGTTTTAGGAACACATGTAGTGGTTTAATGCACAGTAGCGCCTCTAGAGCAGCAGTAAGAGTTGTCGTGAATGCTCCTGTCATCGCCATTAGGACCATCCTTTGGAGATGATTTAGCTTTGACTGAACTGGCGCAACTTCTCATTCCTGCCACCATACAAGACATCCATATGCTAAAATTTTTCTAACGATAGTTGTGTAGATATAATGGATGGATCTGGGTATGAGTCCCCATGATTTTCCAAAAGATAGTCTGCATTGGTCGAAAGCCATGCAAACTCTTTTAATTCTCAAGTCAATGTAAGCAGCCCAATTCAGTTTTGAATCAAGAGTAACCTCTGAACCGAAAAACTGTAACGGACTAGCTCCTGTGATTATCCTACGATGAGTGAAAAGCACCATTGATGTCTTGCCCGGATTTACAGATAATCCAACCTGACAACACCATTGCTCAACAGATTGCAGGGTTTGCTGCATTAAATCAAAGAGAGTGTTAATGCTTATAGCGGTCAGCAATATATGATAATCGTCGGCAAAACCATAAGCCAGAAACCCAAGGTTATTAAGAGTCCTTAACAAACCATCACCGACTAGGTTCGATAAAAGTGGGGATAGTACACCACCTTGTGCACACACAGACACTCAGCTTTCTAATCTCTGCTTGCCGAAGCGATGAACAAAGAAGTCGATTGATAAGCATTGCATGTATCCAAATTGTGATACTTGAAGGTATGCCATGACCACGGGCTGCTTCCGGAACTGAATTGAAAGACACGTTATCAAAGGCCCTTCAATATCTAGGAACACTCCCAAGCAAAATTGCTTTTGTTAGGAAGATTTTTCAATGTTGTATACAACATCATGTAACAGGGTTGTAATGGACTTTCCACGCTGGTAAGCATGTTGCAGTCCATGTAGCGGATGCACGCCCAAACTAACATTCCTGACATGGTGATCGACTATGCGTTCCACTGTTTTAAGAAGAAATGAGCTAAGACTGATAGACCTGAAACTCTTCGCTTCCTCATATGAGTCGTGATCGCCTTCGGGAATAAATTTGACCACTTTGTTCTTGCCAAGCTCTTGGAATATATCCTTTCGCAAGACTTAAAGTAAGTATTTTTTCCAGAACTTGTTTGACATGTTCATACCCTTTCTGCAGTAAAACTGGGAAAACTCCATCCTCTCCAGGAGATTTGTACGGAGCGAAACTCTCAACTGCCTGCTTGACCGATTCAATCGTCACAATTCTTCGAGCAAGGGTCCAAGAATCGTAACTACCCGAAAAAGTTTAGGGAACAGCTGTAGGTGATGGCTCCATACATCCTGGTGAGTGAAAGTTGAAAAGATAGTGAAGTACATCACCTTCATCAGACAAGTACTCACCATGTGAAGTTCTTAAGAAACCAACATTTAAAGTCCTTAGATCTCGAAAGTAACTTATTTAATCTGCTAGTCTCGTTGAGACTAGAGACATTTGTGCAAAGGCTTTTCCAACCACTTCGCTCAGACCGTCGAAGAGCATTTTTGTAAGCCCTTCGAGCCGACACGAATTTCTCTGAATGGTTCCAAGCTCTTCTGCATAGTTTTCTTAGTCAAGCAAGTTCAGCATTCCATGAAGGATTTTCTCTAGTAGCTTGCACAATTCAAAATGGACAAGCCTCTCCATATGCTGCAACTATGAGTGAGTTTGTCTCGTCGACAACATTTTCCAAATCAATTGTGGTTTCAATTGATGATTGATACCTGTAAAATCTAATCGCCAAGCCCTCTTCATAGAGGTCCGAGTTTGTAGATTTGGGATTACGATATGTGATAATATCAAATTTAACGTTTGAATGATCAAAACAGATGTAATTATGATCAGATAACGAAGATTCAAGCTCATCGGAGACGAGCCAATTTACTAACTCATGCGCAATTCTATCAGAGCAGAGAGTTACGTCCAAAACCTCCTCTCTTCCAGATCTCGCAAAAATTGGACGGGAAATCGTATCGACTATGTGCAGAGCCTCTCGAATTGTTATCTGTGCTGTCCCAAATGATATGGTGAGCATTTATGTCACTGCCGATTATAAGCGGTAAATCACTTTTGCAGTATGATACAACCTTTTTGAAGTCATCGCTTGGCGAAGGTTGGTTATGCGGTAATTATGCCGAACAATAGACATATTTCCTGTGTATGCCATCAATAGTTATACCAACTGTGACAGCACAAATATCCCGAGTTGTGAGCTCCTATATGAGAGAAACATCGAGAGCACTATTTGCAAGTATGCATGCATGAGGCATTTCACGTGGATTTGTCATACCGTTCTTGTTGAAAGGAAAAAAGACTGGGTTTAACAACTTTCCAACGTAGAAGTTTTTCTTTGGGAAATATGGTTCTTGAACCAAAACTATAGAAGCTTTACCTTCTTGCAGAAATCTGGATAGATTCATAGTTGCTGTACTTTTATGCTGGAGATTGATTTGTGCTACTCTAACCATTATCAATGAAAGTAATAAACACTACATCTCCAACAATTATCGTACAACAGCTAGATGAAACCAGATATATTGGCTTATAATCGCCTATAGCGAACCATGGAAGGATTTTAATAAATCCTTGAATTATTTAAATCCTACGAGTTGCGAAGAAAGAAGTCGTCCACTGTGCCAGAGCTTCGCTTAACACAGTAAGGGAAAAACCCAATATATTCCGTTCACGACTGCATCTTCTAACCTCCTACAGCCATTCAGTCATCGAAGCCGAAATACACCTTGACTTAGGAGTTCCTATTTTTGTGGCCTTTTACGACATGGAACAGGAAACCATTGGAACAATTCTTGGGAGAAAATAGTTCGGCCGGATGCCACACGACTTACCTGTTTGGTGGACATACCACCGGTACAGGTGGACCGTAGCGTTATTCTTAGCCAGTTGGGAAACCGCTACCGACACTACACGGCTATCTAGGCTGTCAACTTCCATGGGTAGACGAGCAGCCGGTTTTCACTTTGAGCAACCACCAAATATTAAAAAAATTAAAAAAATCAAACGAAAACGTTGGGGTCCAGAAAAACTTTTACTCTAACTATGCTGCTTTGATTTATTCACTTCTGGTTAATCTGCGCTGAGATGCAGTGGACACCGCAAATCATGATTTTTAGGAAGCGTCCTCAAAATTACCTCTTCAACGACTTATTTCTTAATAATTTTCCACGAAATCATTACAAAATGTTGTTCGAATGGTGCTTTTTATCATGCAATACACTTAAATTTGTTTTGTTGAATGATAATTCTGAAACAAATTCGCAAAACTGATGATTTTCTTCATCGTTTAGACCCTACCCCTTCCTTAAGTAAAGTAACAAAATCAACATATATAATCTTCTTCACATTTCATCTATTCAGAACGCAATACTTGAGTTTGCATTGCAATGCCTCGGCCTTAAAATGAAAAACCTTTTTTAATCCTAGTGATGTTATTATGCCTTTCTCATATTACATTTTAATTTTCAATAACATCACTATAAGATTATGTCAAGTTCTTTTTTTAAACATGAATAAAATCATGAACTTTCTTTGGGTATAAGCTATCATAACCTTTTCAATTTGTAAACAGTTTCGTCAAACTAATATAGAATTGAATGTGACAACACTGCATGATAAACAAAATTGAACAAAGCACGCTGTGTGCTAGGCGGTGGTGTTCTCTTCTTCCGTACCAGAACGTACCAATACGTACCGGGTTTGCATCATTTTGTATGACAATTTGAAAGTTTTGACACTCATCGCCCTATAAATTCGAAACCGGAAGTAAATTCGATCTAATTCGCCACTAGTGTTCCGGAAGCACCGAAAGTAGTGAAGGAAAACTCCAAAACTAGAAATGACTCCTTTTTCTCAGAGATACTTAAACCGATTTTCACTAATCTTGGTTTAAATTAAAGCTCATATTGTCACAAAAGTCATTTTGTTTGTTAGATATCGTTTAGTTGGTTTAATCAAAATAGAGCATGAAATAGTAAGTCTAGGTTTAACTAGTTTCAAAACTGTTCCAATTAAGAAGTCATATTTGTTACTGGTAAACGAACCAACTACGGCTATTCCGGTCATCTGTATCTGATTTCGGAAGTTTTGGAAATAGTGAACAAAAAAATCTCACTTAATTTTCTTCAAGGTGGCCAAATCGATTTTAACAACCTTATAGGTTCAGAGCAAAATACTTACAGTTTCATACGTAATTCATATCATAATTTGTTGTGGCTACTACTTCCGGTTCCGTAACTATAGGCTTAATAGGATTTGTAGATTTTGTTAGATCGAGCCCAAACAAACTCTCCTATTTCTATTCAATGAACAGTTGTTTTTGCGAATTCCACAGTATCATTGATGATGTGATGAGTAATATGAGAAAGGTGTCATTTCATCACTGGGTGGATTAAAACAGGTTTTTGTAGTTTTTCTTCACTATTATCGGAGCGTTCAAAAACGGAAACCGCGGACTAGTAGTCCTACAGTAGATTTATACATCCAGTAACTAACAAAGTCTTCCAACTTTATTTGCATTTATTTGTAAATTATTAGTAAAAACCAGTTAAGATATTTTCAAGTAAATTGAGTGCGCATCTTCTCAAAGATTTGCGCATATTGCCTTGTAATTGCAGAACCAGAAGTTTGATAAAAATAAAACTTAATAACGACCTATGGGACAATAAGACTTTTAGTTTGAATCTAAGCTTGTGAAAATCGGTTGAGCCATCTCTGAGAAAAGTGAGTGATATTTTTTTTCATTTTTCGGTGCATATCACCCTGTGCTTCCAGAACCGGAAATCGGATCGGGATAAAATTCCATAGTGGTCTATTGGACCATAAGACTCTTCATTCGAATCTAAGTTTGTGAAAATCGGTTCAGCCATCTCTAAGAAAATCGAGTGTATTTGTCACATACACACAGACATACACCTTACACACACAGACATTTTGTGATCGCGATGAACTGAGTCGAATGGTATAAGACACTCGACCCTCCCGGCTTCTGTTCAAAAGACGGGTTTCCCAGTGATTGCATAGCCTTTCTATTTTCAATACGAGAAAGGAAAAAAGGATGATCGAATGTGAACTTTCGAGTGTGAGTGTGTACAAATTTGTTAAACGGCTCGCCAAAATTGAAAAGTTGTTTAACAGAGCAAAATGTGCTCAACCATGATATTATTTGTTTGTAATATCCGAATGTTGTTCGATATAACCTTCGCTGAGGTAAACTAATGGATCGATCGTGAGGAGATACTAGAAAAGGTAGAGGAAAACCCATTGATGAATCGATATCTCCGTTAATCAGTTTTGCCAGCATTATAGTTTGTTGAATTCTTCTAATTCGTTCCAGTGGAAGATCAAGCGTGCTCCGCCAGGGAAGATTTTTAGCGTGCTCCGCCAGGGAAGGTTTCTATAGCACTAAAACCACAGAATAATGAATTTAAGGTAGCGCTTCGCCGTGGTCAGGTCGAAGCGAGACAACTCACTGCTTCCTCTTGCTTTGTCGCCGAAATTTCACCCTAAATTGCAAATTTCTCCAATACTAACCCGATTCACGAAAAATCAAAAACATACAATTGTAGGTAAATGATTTTACTATGCATTTGGCGAAAAATATCAGTTAGAAAGCTTTTCTTTCGCGAGATTTCGTGCGAGTTTTGTTAAACATTTTGTTTTATTTTTTCCTTTTCTCGCTATAAACAACTCGCATATGTAGGGATGTGCCACGTTTTCAACAAAGCGTCAAAGCTAGTAACGATGAAAATCATTACTGATTTCTCGTTCTATTGAAACATGAATAGTAATTATTTTACAAAGTAGTAACACTTACTTACATTTTCTACTCATTTATATTCAACGTTTACGCAGAGAGAACGGAAAACGAAAACAAAAGAAATGTTGTTAGCGTCTACCACATGTGGCATTTTGCACATCCCAATGCATGCGTTGACATTGTGTGCGTGCGAAAGAATAAGGAAAAACTCATTTATTTTTATAACTCGCACGAAATCTTTCGATAATAACGTTTATCAGGCACAATTTATATACGAATCGATAGAAAAATTAATTATCTAGAATCGTATGTTCTTGGAATTTCCGTTTTCTTTCCCGTTTTCTCACAATTTTGGGTAAAGTGCGTGAAACCCCGGGATAGGCAGCGAACTCCCGTGACCACGGCGAAGCGCTACCTTAATACCAATAAAACAAGTCTTCGAAGAAATTGATGAACACTTGCGCTTTGATGTTACAAATATAGCAGGGAAATCATGAAGTCACCCCGGACTCAGTGATAGTCGCCATAGATTCCTACCTTTGATCATACACTGCAAGATAGCGTTGTCGATCGATAACTTACAACCAATAACCAACTATCAAAGAGGCACTATTTCGACTAAAGTTTCTTTTCAAATTATACGATTGTCTCAGATTTTATAATATTTTATAATCCTAAAACAACAGTTGCAACAAACAGTTTATACATTCTATTACATTGCAGGATGGCATACATTTCGAAAAAAATTGGATCTAACGAAACCAAACTTCATCGCGTGGGAAAAACTAGTTGCTATCACACGTCGAGTAGTGAAATAGTAAAAAATAAAATCATGATGTACTACTAAAAATCGATTAAAATTATAATTTTTGTAGTTGAATGAACTTCAAGAAGCAGTTCTTAAACAGAATGATAAAAAAAGTGCGATGGATTTCTGGAAAGCTTTTTACGCATCCGTTGCTTCGTTGAACAACATTTCAGATCATCAACATCATTTACAATATCTTTATCCCTTGAGTGCAGACTACAATTGCGTTAAAGTAAGTAAATTTGTATTTGATTTTCAGTACATTTGTATCACCATTCATTTGGCTCAACATAAGAAAGCTAATAAGAGCTGGGTTACTATATTCTTTGTATGAACAGAAAACCTTCATAATTCCAATAGCATTCAGAAGCAGTTAGCTCACAGTTCGCATCTTCCAATCTTTGTCGCTCAGTCAACGTTTTACTTCAGTATGGAAAGCCGTTTTAAAATTTGCACTGTGGAAAAAGCGAGCGAGTAACGTCAGAACATAACTGGTTGACGTGAATACAAATTAAACTGACATGTATTTTCATGCTTCAGAGTACTGATCATCGTTCGTATAGAGTTGATTGATTGCGTGAATTTAACAATTTCTACTCCTTGGCCTTCAGAATTGTATTTGTGCACCTATACTAAAATATGACTTATGGATTCAATTTTTTTTTTAAATACACGGTTCGTTGGCCATCGTAGGATTTCTAAATTTTGTGAGAAATTAGGAAGACATTAATCTTAGAATTTTACTTGTCAAATCCATTCAAATACAAGTTATATAGTGGTTTAAAAAAATATTGCGCATTTTTACGCGCTTCACCTTTGTTCGTCAATGGAGATTTCGGTGTACACAAGAAGCACTATCCTTTAAGTGTTCGTTATGTGTGGTGATTGTTGTCGTGGCTTGGTCTGGTCTTGAGTGAAAGTCCAAGCTGTGCAGAACGGTGTGGTGTTTTCAACAATCCAGATGGGAAAATTTCCCATATGGATATCAAGATATAGGAAACTTTGTCTTTTCTGGTGATATGACTTTAAATCTACCAATGCCGCATTATTCCTTCCAAAATAAATGAAAAATTTTATTATATTATTCAGTTATAACCAAGGGCTTTAATATATACAAATTAGTTCGTTCCGTTTTCAAAAGATGGCTTTGGCTGTTATGAATATTGAACAGTAATAGCTGATGTCGATAGTTTCAAGATGTTAGACATCTGTTATTAATATTTAGTTCACATTCTTTGAGTTTTTTTTTATAAAAAACCTTGTTTTTGACTGTGTTAATTATGAGCAAGCAATTAATTTTGTTAACTAAGGAGCGTTTGCGGAAAGTTTTCGTTTTCTGTTCGAAGAAAAGTGCATCAAATGCTTGTGGATGTTTATGGAGATAATTCTCCAAATTTTAAATCTTGTAGGGAATGGTTCTACGTTTCAAGAATAGAGATTTCAGCGTTGAAGACAGGTCTCGTTCTGGACAAACAAAAACAACCAGATATTAATCGATGAAGATATGAGTCTAACTCAAGCGATAGAATCATTGGAAGTGACTTAACTGGTAATTTCTGCACGATTAAAATCCATGGGAATGATTCAAAAGCAAGGCAGTTGGGTGCCTTATGAACCGAAACTGAGAGACATTGAAATACGATTTTTCACTTGCGAGCAGCTGATTTAAAGGCAAGAATGAAAATTTCACATTGAATTGTTACTAGGGATGAAAAACAGATATTCTATGATAACCTCAAGAAGAAAAAATACTACGCTATACCCGGTCAATTGTTACCATCGACCTCAACATTAACACCAAAACCGAATATTCATGGTTCGAAAGTCATGTTGTACATCTGTTGGGACCTAAACGGTGTTGTGTACTAAACTATGACAATGCTTGGCCTTATGTCGCCAAAGTCGTGAAAAAATATTAGGAAACACTCAAATGGGACATTTTGTCGCAGCGTCGTATTCTCCTGCAATGTCCTTCTAATTATTGGTTGTTCCGACGAATACAGCACGATCTGGCAGGTCAATTCTTTCGCAGAAATCGAAAATTGGTTTAAAACTTGGATAGCCTCAAAAGATGAGACTTTTTTTTCGAGATGGAATTCGAAAATTGACTGAGAGATGGGAAAAAGTTTGGAATAAGGATGGACGATACTTCTAGTAATCTTTAAATTCTTTTTATTTTTAAATAAATGCATTTTTGATAATTTGTACTTCCAGTACATAGTTGAAACGAAAAGAGAATCAATAATATATATCACCCTGAATTTTCTTAATCATAAACCTAACCAAGTACAATTACTTCTATTTGGACCTGTGTTTACCGATAGAAACTAAGCACTACAAGAACTGCTACACGAGTAACAGCCCTTCCTACTCAATAAAGGAATGTGTGTAAAGTACGCATAAGCATAAACTTTTGCTGTTAAAAGTGAGAAAATAATTGTCAAATTTACTCCCATAGGCGGTCGTGACAGTTATGAGGAAGCGAAAAGTTTCAGGTCTGTCAGTCTTAGCTCATTTCTTCTTAAAACAGTGTACCGCAAAGTTGATCACTACATCAAGAATGTTATTTTGAGCGCGCATCCGCGACATGAAATGCAACCTGCTTACCAGCGTGGAAAGTCCACTACAACCCTGCTATATGATATTGTGTACAACATTAAAAAGCATTCCTCACAAAAGCAATCTTGTTTGGGAGTTTTCCTTGATATTGAAGGTGCCTTTGATAACGTGTCTTTCAATTCAATTCCGGAAGTAACCCGTGGGCATGGCATAACCCCAAGTGTCAAAAATTAGATATACGCAATGCTTAGCAATCGACTTCTTTGTGCATCGCTTCGGCAAGCAGAGACTAGAAAGTGTCTGTGGGTGGTCTCAAGGTGGTGTACTATCCCCACTTTTATGGAACCTAGTTGCTGATGATTTGTTAAAGAAACTAAATAACCTTAGATTTCCGACTTACGGTTTTGTCGACGATTATCCTATGTTGATGACGGGTATAAGCATTTACACTCTCTTTGATTTAATGCAGCAAACCCTGCGAGCTGTTGTGCAAAGAGGTTGCTGTGGTTGAACAAGTTAAATATGTCGGGATTATTCTTGATTCAAAACTGAACTGGTCTGCCTACATTGACTTCAGGATAAAAAGAGCTTGCATGGTTATCGGCCAATGCAGACGAGCTTTTAGAAAACCATGGGGACTTCAAAACCAATATAGATGTCTTGTATGGTGGCAAAAAAAGAGAAGATACGACAGTTCAGTCAAAGCTAAATCATTTCCAAAGTGCTGGTGCTTGTGTCTAATGTCGTGATATGAGGTTAGAGCAGTCTTATTCACTTGGTAAATACTGTATTGTGTTCTAAACAGAATTCTTCGCGATTTTGTTTAGGGTATGATCGCAAATTCAGTAGAGAATCTGTGGTAAACAATTTGTTTTGTTCCGACAGTAAGGCTCTATAAACTCAGTTTAAATGATTCAAGGTCGAATCTAGTGATCAAATGTCGAATTCAAATTGAAGACCTCAGCATTTCAAATATTGTTTACTCCTTATGGATACACGTGTTTCTTATAAGTTTAAGCAAAGCTGTGAAAATACAAAGTGGGAAACAAGCAGAGAGTATAGAACACATTTGTTGTCGACGATAGAACACAAAGGAAACCCCGTTCCAATCATTAACCAATCCAAAAACCTCCTTATGAAGCGGGGAAACCATTGAGGTGGCCACTCTGGCATTAAGGCTAAAGATTTTCTTCTTCTCTAAATGAACAATAAACCACGACCAGCAAAACAATTGGCATTGGTAATATGTTCATAAAGTCAAGGTGACTTCGAGGGGCCAACCGAACCTTACACGTATGAGCGAGGGAATTGGTATTTTGACGCATCATTTCGCGAGTAAGTAAAGCTAGCCGTTCATCGACCGACATAAGGAGAGAATCGATAAGTAGTTAGCAACGTTCAAACAGTTATTACTCTGAAATGGCTTAATTTTTTGCAGCGTGTTTTGCGGTTGACATGTTTGTTTACATATCAATAACAGCTGCGCAAACGATCGGTACGGTTTATCGTTTCAATGATGAGTCGAATTGATCCGGAAACGCGAAAGAAAATTCTGCACACTTGGTGCTCAGAAAGTGGTGTCACGTACAACGAAATTGCAAAACGGGTGAAAGTGCACCACAGTATCAAAAATATTATAGAGAAGTTCGGTAAGACCCTTTCCATGAAGGATTTGCCCTGATCCGGTAGGAAAACGGGTGCCAGCCATGCGGCCGGGACTTAAAAGTGGTTGAGTACATCAAGAAAAACCCATCGGCGTCGACGCCGGATTCGGCCAAGCAGTTCAGCACCAGCATTGGGATGATTCAACGGATCAAAGTTCGGAACTCCCTGAAAACGTACAAGAAACAGAAGGTGCCGAAAAAGTCCCTGGTACAGCAAGCTCAGGCCAAAACAAGAGCGCGAAAAGTGTATAACCGGATTATACAGACGGGTGCATCCTGATCGATGACGAAACCTACACCAAGGAAGACTCTCGAGCGCTGCCCGGACCGCAATATTATACGAAATCGGAGCACCAAAACCTGGACGACGCTGACACGACGGTGGCGATGGAAAAGTTTGGGCAGAAGGTGTTGGTCTGGCAAGCGATTTGTACCTGTGGTTTGCGGTCGTCGATTTTCTTCACGAAGGGCGCAATTAACGCCAAGGTGTACGTGGAAGAATGTTTGAAGAAGATAATGCTGCCACTGTACAGAAAGCATAAGGCTCCTCCTCTCTTCTGGCCTGTTTGGCTTCAGCCCACTACGCCAACTCCGTTCTACAGTGGTTGTCAAAAAATAATGTACAATTCGTGGAAAAGGACATCAACCCGCCCAATTCGCCGGATCTTCGGTCAATTGAAAGGTATTGGGCAATTGTCAAGCGGCACTTTCGGAAGGAAGGTACAGTGTCCCAAAACATGCAGGAGTTAAAAAAAACTGGACAGCTGCCACCAGAAAAGTCACAAAAGTAACTGTGCAGAATTTAATGAAGAATGTCAAGTCCAAAGTTCGAGCGTTTCACAGAAACTAGGATTTTCTTCAATATAATCAACGAAATGCATAAAAATGTAATTTTTCTACAATATATCACAAAGTGATGTAAAAATATGTTTTTTTCGCTTTTAAATTCAATAATAAATGTTGCTACCTAGTTTTCGATACACTCTTTAGCAAGACGTCAGCGTTTCCGGTAATAGGAGTGCATGCCACGAAGTATATATTTTAAAAAGGAAAAACCAGCGCGTATGGGCGGAGCCTACAGCAAAATGCGTTGATAAACAACATAAACGATCGCGGCCATAATTGTAACTAGAAGCGCTAGTAACCAAAATAAGAATAAGATACAGGGGAAGAAGCGACATATGATAATAATAATAATAATGAACCGATCGAATATAGGTGGCACGACGTCTTTCAAAATAATGACTGACATAGACAGTTTGGTATTTTGTGCGTATCAGTATTCCGCACACAGCGAGCATGACAAATTTGAGAGCACCGAGTTTAACTATCTCAATAATAAATAAAAATGCAAATGCGGACAAAAATCGCTCGAGCAGGGCAGCGTTGCAGTTGAAGCAATTTGCAATACAATTACAAGTAATGTGAGACTAGGTCAAGATTATTAACGTTAATGAATGTCGATCATAACCAGACAGAGATATCGTAATACAAGAATCAAATTCTAACAAGCATGGACTTTCAATTCCCTAAAGCGGAAGCACTGCAGTGCATTCCAGAGTTCGATGGTTTGTATGAGTTTATGGAGTATTTAGAAGAAGTTGATATAGAACGAAGACATATTGATGCACTTGAACACAGACTTCAGGCAACAGAGCTGGATTATAGAGATTTTATGAGGAATCAAAAGTTAGGACCTAACGAAGGATACCAATATGAAAATAATGATTATCAGCAAAAATACGATTTAATAAATCCGTATGATAATACAAAACCAATGGTCGAGAGGAAAATAATGGGCTTAATAGAAAACACTACGAAAATAACGAAGTACAGTTATGGGTAAATTGCATAACTTACGATAATCGAAAAATGTTTCGAAGATATGATAGTGAAATCAGGACCAGAAATATGCCTGATCAAATGAGATATTAAGCATCTAGAAACCGGAATGAAAATTTAGTCAAGCAAATATGTCACATGCAAAATTGGGATCGATACAGGGAGAATAGAAATGATGATAACAGAAAACCAATGAAGAGTGATGTGAACAATCACATTGAAAAAAAGATAGCAAAAACGCAAGTGATATGGGTCAAATTACATAAGACAAATAACAACGTAATCCTTGGAACTGAAAGCAGCTGGGATGAAAATGTTAGAAGCGAAGAAGTATTTGGAAATAATTTTAACGTCTTCCGGCACGACCGAAATTTATCTCTCTGTCAGAAAAAAATCTGGAGGTGGAGTCCTCATAGCCATAAACTCTTGCTTTACTTCTGAAGAAATTATTACTCCTGAATATAAAGAATTTGAGCATGTATGGGCCAAAGTCTCAATATTGGGAGAAGAACATATTTACTGCTCTGTCTACTTCCCACCTGAAAATGCGAACAAATTCTCTTTTGAATTTTTCTTTCAATCTTTAGACACAATTATTTCGAATATGGAACCTGAAGTAAAGCTTCATATTTTTGGCGACTTCAATAAACGTAATGCGGACTTCATTTCTGATATTGAAAATGAATCGATCTTACTTCCAGTCGTAGAAGAAAACGAAACATTGCACTACTTTTTCGACAAAATTTTCTAATTTTGGCCTACATAAAGTAAACTCCGTAAAAAATCAACAAAATGCATATTTAGAACTTCTTTTCACAAATTGCACAGAAGACTTTTGTGTGAACGCATCAAACCTGCCATTATGGAAAAATGAAGCATTTCGACGTCGAAGTAAACAAATTCTATCTTTGCCCATGAAAAGAAGAAGAAAAATTACCAAATTACCTGTATGGTTCAATTCACAACTAAAACATTTGAAAAATAGGAAACAAAAGCACACAAAACTTACAAACAAGAAAAAAGTTACGCTCATCTTCAAAATTACTTAAATCTATGCAATCAACTCAAAATAGCCATTAACACAGCACACGAAGAATACAACCGCAAAATTGAAAACAAAATAAAGACTTGCCCTAAGAACTTTTTCAACTACACAAAAACTAAACTAAAAAGCAACAATTTTCCATTTCAAATGCACCTCGACGAACATGTAGGGAAGAATAGTACAGAAATCTGCAATCACTTTGCAATTTTTTTCCAAGAAGTATATACATCTTATTCAGAAACTGACCGTGACCGTGAATACTTCTCTTTCATACCTGCATTTTCCAACTCCATCTCTGTAAACTATCTATCAGAACATGACATTTCGACAGCACTGAAAAACTTAGACGCCTCAAAAGGGCCTGGACCTGACAGTTTACCATAAATATTTATAAAAAAATTTGCTGAAGAACTTACAATACCATTACAACTACTTTTTAACTTATCACTTAATAAATGTACTTTTCCTAAAGCATGGAAATCTTCCTTTCTTGTACCAATATTTAAATCTGGTGCAAAATCTAACATTCGGAACTACCGTGGAATAGCCATTATCTCATGCATTCCAAAATTATTTGAAAAAATTGTGAACGAAAAACTTTTTCATCAACTTAAAAATGTAATAACAAACAAACAACATGGCTTTTTTAAAGGCCGCACAACTACAAAAAATCTCTTAGAATTTATGACATTCACTCTGAATGCAATGGACGCCGGCAACTACGTAGAAACTCTTTACACTGACTTTAGCAAAGACTTCGAGCGTATTGACATACCTTTACTTCTACACAAACTACAAAAATATGGCATAAAACATACTCTTCTTGAATGGCTCAAATCATACTTAACGAATCGTGTACAGGTAGTCTGCTTCCAAAACATACTGTCTGAAAGAATTAATGTAACTTCTGGCGTACCTCAGGGTACTCACTTAGGGCCTCTCCTTTTCATTTTACATATAAACGACATTTCCTTCATACTAAAAAAATCTGAAAGTGCTTATATATGCAGACGACATGAAACTCTTCATGGAAATTAAAAATATCAACGACGCTGTAATATTCCAGAACGAAATCAATCTATTCCACATTTGGTGCTGCAAAAGTCTACTCCAACTCAATGTAAAAAAATGTAACTCAATAACTTTCAGTAGGAAAAATGAAACTATATCTACAAACATACATCTAGGAAATCAACTTGTAGAAAAATGTAAAATTGTAAGAGATTTAGGCGTAATCTTAGACTCCAAGCTCACTTTTGTGGAACACTACAATACCATAATCAATAAAGCTAATAGCATGCTGGACCTTATTAAATGCTTCAGTCATAACTTTCAGGACCCATACACAATTGAATTATTGTACACTACATATGTCAGACCTATTTTGGAATATTGCAGCCTAGTATGGAATCCATACAATATTATTCACGAAGAACGCATCGAATCTATTCAGAAACAATTTCTTTTATATGCACTTCGTAAATTAAACTGGACAAACAAATAAACAAATAGACCTTGCAATGCTTTATTTTATCAGCGACATTATTTCTCAACGCATTTAATCACCTTCTATATTATCGCAACTAAATTTTTGTACACCTAGCCGTCAATTACGAACCAGGAAATTATATTTAGAAAGAAACACTAGAACAAATTAGGCAAAATATAGCCTAATCAATCGTATAATGCGCCACTACAATCAATATTACGAACGACTTGACCTTGGTATTTCCAAAAATGAAATGAAATTCCAGCTTAGTCGTAGAAATAATGCGTAGTATCTAAGTAAACATTGTAAACCATTTATATGTAGTCTACATTTGCTTGACGAAAATAAAAAGGCGGGTGGGTAATTTCAGAGACATAACTGGATGTCGCGAATACGAAAACAACTGACATGTTCCTTAACACTTCCGAATATCAATTGTATGAATTATGCACGCATTCTCCTTTTTCACATTTTTTCGCAAAAACAAAGAAAGCTTCACTTGATCTCGATTACTGTGAATTTCACACAGCGAAAAGTGCACAAATCTAAGCAAACTGTTATTGATTTGCAGTAAACTGAGGATATTTCCCTACGATTTGCAAACAACAAATCCTAATAGTTTTTAGAAAACTTTTAGAGCCATTAGAACGGCTGATATTGTGCAATGCTCTCCACCGTTGTTTTTTCCCAATGCTAATGACTGGCAGTTGTGACGTAATCGCTCTTGTCGAAAGCTTGCAAACGACACAAAACACATCTGCTCGCAGTGGCGATTGCATCCAAACTGACTGAATTTTTGTTAAGAGATTTCCTTTTATGTGATTTCGTTTGTATCTTTTTCACTAATGGGCGGTCCTAACGGCTATAAAAATAGCCGCATACAGAATTTTATTGTCGATTATTTCATTTCGGATTTGCATAATTTATTGAAAGAAACTATCAATATGCTGTAGGGATTCATTTCCAGCATTCAGAAAGGTCAAATTACGTAATTCTCTACGATATTAAACTTTGGAACATTTTTCGCAAAAAAAGGCTTCAGTTGATCTCGATTACTGTGAATTTCACACAGCGAAAAGTGCACAAATCTAACCAAATTGTTCTTGATTTGCACTAAATTGAGGATAACTACCTGCGATATGCGAAAAACACATCCTAATAGTTCTTTAGAAAAATTTTAGAGCCGTTACAACGGCTGATATTGTGTAATGCTCTCCACCGTTGTTTTTTTTCCCAATGCTAATGACTGGCAGCTGTGACGTAATCGCTCTTGTCGAAAGCGAAACTAGCTGTGCAGACGACACAAAACACATCTGCTCGCAGTGGCGATACAATCCAAACTGATTCAAGTTTTGTTGAGAGGCTTGTTTCTACCTGATTTCGTTTGTAGCTTTTTCACTAATGGGCGGTCCTAACGGCTATAAAAATAGCCGCATACAGAATTTTATTGTCGATTATTTAATTTCGGATTTGCATATTTTATTGAAAGAAACTATCAATATGCTGTAGGGATTCGTTTCCAGCATTCAGAAGAGTCAAATTGCGTAATTCTCTACGACATTAAACTGTGGAACATTTTTTGCAAAAAAAAGGCTTCACTTGATCTCGATTACTGAGAATTTCACACAGCGAAAAGTGCACAAATCTAAGCAAACTATTCTTGATTTGCAGTAAGCTGAGGATATTTCCCAACGATTTGCGAACAACAAATCCTAATAGTTCTTTAGAAAACTTTTAGAGCCATTAGAACGGCTGATATTGTGCAATGCTCTCCACCGTTGTTTTTTCCCCAATGCTAATGACTGGCAGCTGTGACGTAATCGCTCTTGTCGAAAGCTTGCAGACGACACAAAACACATCTGCTCGCAGTGGCGATTGAATCCAAACTGATTGAATTTTTGTTAAGAGATTTCCTTTTATGTGATTTCGTTTGTATCTTTTTCACTAATGGGCGGTCCTAACGGCTATAAAAATAGCCGCATACAGAATTTTATTGTCGATTATTTCATTTCGGATTTGCATAATTTATTGAAAAAAACTATCAATATGCTGTAGGGATTCATTTCCAGCATTCAGAAGGGTCAAATTACGTAATTCTCTACGACATTAAACTCTGGAACATTTTTCGCAAAAAAAGGCTTCACTTGATCTCGATTACTGTGAATTTCACACAACATAAAGTGCACAAATCTAACCAAATTGTTCTTGATTTGCACTAAACTGAGGATAATTACCTGCGATTTGCGAAAAACAAATCCTAATAGTTCTTTAGAAAAATTTTAGAGCCATTAGAACGGCTGATATTGTGTAATGCTCTCCACCGTTGTTTTTTCCCAATGCTAATGACTGGCAGCTGTGACGTAATCGCTCTTGTCGAAAGCTTGCAGACGACACAAAACACATCTGCTCGCAGTGGCGATAGAATCCAAACTGATTCAATTTTTGTTAAGAGATTTCCTTTTATGTGATTTCGTTTGTAGCTTTTTCATTAATGGGCGGTCCTAACGGCTGTAAAAATAGCCGCATATAGAATTTTAATGTCGATAATTTCATTTCGGATTTGCATAATTTATTGAAAGAAACTATCAATATGCTGTAGGGATTCGTTTCTAGCATTCAGAAGGACCAAATTGAGGAACTCACTGCGATATTCATAACTTTTCGGAACATTTTTCTCGGACGATTTGTTGTACAGCAGCAGCTATTTTGTTCTCTTCCTCAGAACGCGTTCTGATTGGCTGGTGTTGACATGGGTCAAATGAGATAGGTTTTTCAATAGTGTACTATTGAAATACTTCAATGCTTTTGCTATACACGTTTAAGTTGAAAAATTTCGATTCTATTGGTAGTTAGATTATATAAATCCTTCCACAGACCACTGAGCTACGAGCTTTCAAAATACGAGAAAGGCAAACGCGCCGTATGAATTATCCTCTTTGATACTCATTTATACCAAACATTTCAGAAAAGTTGAATTTTGAACTATTTGAAATTATGCCACACAACTGAAAATTTTATCATAAAATTGTGATCATATTTCCGATGGCATGTAGCAAAAATTATGTTGATTCGTTAGATACAACAAGAGATATTCACGATCAAAAACTTATCACTCTCTCAGAGGGTAAATTTAGAAAAGGCACCCCATAGTAAGTAAGTCGTATTCACGACAATAAATTAAAAAAAATTATGATGTTATTGAGATCGGCAAACGAACTAAATAAGGAGATGCAGTTTCTGGTAGACACTGGAGCATCTGGCAACATGATAAGTAGACGAAACGCAGAGTACATGGGAACATATACAATTAATGATAACGAAGTCACAGAATATTCCGGGGTAACAGGTACTGATAGAAAAATATCGATACCTAAGTACTCAACTTCATCATTGCAGGAAAAATTTTCCAAACGAGGTTTGACGTAATAGAGAATTTGACTTCAGAGGGTATTTTAGGAATGAGATTTATGAATAAGTATGTGACTAGCTTACACAATGACCAAGGTTGGATATGCTTACGGAAAGTACGTCTCCCCTTCGGACCAAAAACAGAACCATATGAAGTTCATCAGAAACAGGAGATAAGAGTCTCAAAATACTAGGCAGGTAACAAGGTCAAGGAACAGGAAAAATACCAAGCGGATGATCAAACCAAGCTTAATCCACATGGTAGGCAGTGTACAGAAACGACAAAAAAATACACGGGGCAATGGCAAGAGGGTATGCTGCCTCACGAAATGTTAAAAATAGATTATGCTAAAAACAATCAGTTATTTGTAAAAGTTGCTGCAGCGAATAGACCTAACGAAAAAATTAAGAAATGACGACAAATATACATATTGATCTGTATACGTGGCAACTCTGTTTCGCACGGCACAACATATACTAGTATAACGATTTGTTCAACATCATCACTTCCACTTTCGCATTGCCGTTCGTAATTGAATGTGTTAGTGACGGTGCAAATTATCTTACCTTCCATCTTGATGAATCTTTTGGTAGGAAATATTGAAAGTTTAATTAACTCTTAATGATTATCTGTGGCACTAAAAAACACCTTGAATTGTCACAATCAACTAGATCTGCATTTAGATCTGAGATGATTCTCGTGTGTGTCTTGTTTCGCAACAGTTGCTCAGAAAATAGTAGGAAAGCGACAAAGTTCAACTAGTTCTTTATGAAAACCTTTAGCACTGAAAAGTGCTTTGAATTGTCTGAAGAGCACTGAAAAGTGCTTTGAATGGGCCTTGCTGGACTTTTGGCTGCCTTTCTACCGGTTTTCGGTGCCATCGTGCTGACGGTGTCTCGTACGTTCAGAGTAGCTGCTTTAATTTAATGACGCAATTTCTCACATCACATTTCATTTTATACCTGCTACTAGCAGCGGTGTACGGTGTTTCTGGTCGCAGAACGGGAAACAGTGAGACGACAGGTCCTCGATGTTGCTCTCGTGTGTGTCTTGTTTCGGGAACAGTTACTCAGCAAATGGTAGGAAAAATGAACCACTCAACTTTTATATGGATGCTCTTGTATAGAAGCAGACAGCTCGCGTTCTGATTGACTGGTGCTGTCATGGGTTAAATCAAACAATAGTGTACTATTGAAAAACTTCAATGTTGCTGCAATACACGATCAAGTTGAAAATTGTCGATTCTATTGGTAGTTAGATTATATAAATCCTTCCACAGATCACTGAGATATAAACTTTCAAAATACGAGAAAGACAAACGCGCCTTATGAATTATTCTCTTTGATACTCGTTTTTACTAAACATTTCAGAAAATCCAATATTTTTAATTTGTTAGTAACAGAGTTTCTCTTTAATTGTGTTGTCGTAAAGTTTACATGTCCATATTGTCCTATCTGTATTTTTTTGACATCATAATTTGAGTGCGTAATTTGCACTTTAGAAATCATCAATTCATTCATTCGCCTTTCTTCCGAACAAACTTTCCAATTTCTATTCAATGACGTCGAAACCGCGCAACAATCGACCGAATGGCGCTTCGAAGGTGAGCCGTTGTTCTAAATTTTCATTCATTATAAAAATCGCCACACGAAAGTTTTTCAACTTCTTTGTATAGACGCCAAACAAAAACTAATCGTACGATATGCGTCAAAATTTGACAGAATGTGTATAAAAGTGTTGCCAACGTTGAGAGAATAAAAGTTTACCGATTGGACAATTGCAGGAATTTTAAAAGGATATTTTTTGATCATAAGGTACGTTTGTAACGAGCCGAGAACATGGGACCAATTACTCCCATTTTTCAGCTTTGAATATAATACAACTGTGAATTCCTCTACGGGTTACTCACCATTTGAATTATTATACGGAAGGCGAGCTAACATACCAAATTCAATCTTTAAATATAATAGCGACGGTCTGAATTACGAACACGGAACGACCGAAATTAGTTCTGCGCCTAATTCGTATTACTGTTTTTGAATTAGTTGATTTTGTCAACAAAATTTTCAAAATAAGTATGAAATTAGTTAAAATTGAGAATTTACTTTGCTGAAAAAAACTCCTATTTTTAGAGAATGTGTTTAGTTGGCGAACATCCTGGACAAAAACCAGCAATATTTCAATCCAACAAGAAATTCTCATTGACAACTAATTTTGTTATTAAAATCAGAAAATTTATTTCTATTTATCTATCACCATCATTACTGAAGGACAGCACAAAAAAAAACAAAAAATAAATTGGTTTTATTAACAAGTTTGTTGAAATTGCTTGCAAATTGTTTTGAAGTTTTTCCCATGTGTTACGATATATCAATATATATCATTTGAAGCGATTGTGCGTAAAAATGTTTTTACGTGGAACAGTGAAGTGAGTTTCGAATGTTGCATTCTAATTGTATATGTCAAATGATGTTTTTTGTATCTTCCAACTTTCCGGGCTACGCCGTCTGGTCTACTACTTGTATTCGGTTTTTGTTTTCCGAGTGCTCTAAGTTTTCAGTGAGAGAATCGATTTCGCGAAGTCTAATGAAGAAAATAGCGATTTAGAAGAAAAATTTTCAAAAAGAAGTTTATGTTTCGTTTATGTCTTTTTCTCCAAAACAAAATCGTATTTATACCTGCCAATATAAAAAAGACAACCGCGACTGAAATTTTTCGGTAGTAGTGTGCCATCTAGTGGCTAGTAGTCATTACGGTGTTATCGTTTTTTCGGTTACAGTGCGCCATATAGCTGCAAATTGCAGAAGCCAATTCACCCATTTATATTGGTTGAAAACAACGTTTTATTTCTCTAATTCAACTAAAAAAATAGTTTTTATTTATTTATTTATTTATTTCTGTTTATGTCCATCGGATAAACGAATCTAAATGAACAGATAGGGTGGGAAAATGTAAATGGAGTGTGCCTTAGCTAAGAAATGACAGCTCGTTAAATAGGTGAATTCAACTAAAAAAACTACAAGGATCAGCCCCATGGGGTTGTTCGAGCCATTGATGTGGAACAAGGCAACCAAAATTTCTAATGATCGACAATTTCAATTAATCGTCACACTTTTGAATCCGCAAATGCACGAGAGTCTGCTTAGTCTTTATTATGACCCAACACCGAACACGCGAACCCAGAGTATAGACTATATTTGTCATGATTTGTATTTGTTTTTCAGCCGACGAAATTACATCAATAGCCCAAATGTATGCAATTATTTGTTTATACAAGCTTGCGATACGGATATCGATATTTAAGCTTCTTTTCGCCAAGCTTGTATACAAGTAGTTATTTTTATAGCGTTTCTCTACCATTACTACCACTCTGTGATTTCGGTTGAAGCGATAAACTTTTTCAATTAAAGCTTCAAATCGTTCTATGGCACTTTTTATCTTGCTGTCTAGCAATAACCTACCTCTTCAAGCTACGTGTAGGACTGAAACGTTAGCGTTAATTTTGCTTATATTTATAGCTTCGCGTGCTTCCAACAGCTTCGCTTTTGAATCTATTGACCAATCAGAGCGCTGCTTTCCCTTTGATATATCGCTTACTCCTTCAAAACCGTCGACTATGGCAGGGAAATCCGGTATGCCGGAGATTTTTTGCAGACAAAATAGGACACTGCTAGCTAATAATCAACATTTTAATGATATGCAATTAAAAATACATGGCTATGAGCATTCAAATCAATACGTAGAAATATTTCCAATCAAATGGTGACATGATATTAATAATTGATACAAAATTGACTGAGCTGTAATTGTTCAAAACCTGACCACATTTCTACGTGTATTTTTCTTGAGTTTCTAGTTTGCACCAGTATATAGAAAACAAAAATGTATTCCACATTAAAAATATCCATTTCAACTAATATTTTACTATTATTAAGGGAATTAAAAAATCTAAATTAGCAAAAGTAAGATTTTTTTAGTTGTCTCAATAAATAACTAACTAAAATCAGAAAATCAACTAATTTTTTCGCCAAAATGCTGATATCGGTCTTTCCGTGAAGATTATGTCAATGATATGTGATCAACATTCAAACGACTGCATGTTCAAGTCAAAGAAAACCTGATAAAATCAAAAGAAAAACGGAAGGAGTTATATCATGAAACCTCCAAAATATGACAACCAATGTGGGGAGACTTAGTATTGGTTGCAGGCAACCCCACGGGCGCCGGCCAGAAACTACAGCCGCTATGGAGAGGACCGTATGAAGTAGTCGCTCTCCCTAGCGAGCAAACAACAACTATAAAAGATGTTTTAATCCACCTAGTGGTGTAATGATGCCTCTCGCATATTATTCATAACATCACAAATATTACTGTGGCACTCGCTAAAACAACTGTTCATTGAATAGAAATAGGACAGTTTGTTCGGAAGAAAGGCGTATTATATGAATGAATTGATGATTTCTAAAGTGCAAATTACGCGCTCAAATTAAGATGTACAAAAAATACAGATAGGACAATATGGACATGTAAACTTTACGACAACACAATTAAAGAGAAACTCTGTTACTAACAAATTAATAATATTGGAATCCTTAAGAAACAGAGAGATAGTATTGGCAGCATAAAGAGGAATAGTTCGGAAACAAAACGAGCCAAAAAAGTAGCACTTGGGTGATCTACATATAACAAGACAAAACAATTTTTTTTGAACACAACACATTTAACACGGAATTAGAATCTAGTGCAACAACTCCGATTAATGGCTAGAGACTGACTCACTACTAACGGTCAATTACCGTCAACTATTTGGAACTGACTAACTAACTTGTGATTTTAAGTAGAAAGTTCATCCGACTTTCTCCCGAAGTTCTACCGAAAGCCGAGAGCCGCGAACCAAAACCACTGTCACTATGTCAATGACAGTGACCGGTGCCCGTGAAAACATATTATTATTTTTTGTTTGTTGCTGCTCGTTGCGGTTACGCTGTCGTGAAGGCTTGCCTGAAAGGTGACGAGTTTTTCCTTCACGACTGGGCTGCTGTTCTTGCAATGCTGCAAGTTCAATGAGATTCAATGAAAGACTTTTGTGAGGGCGCTGCATGCCCCCTTACTTACTGAGCTTGATGTTACCAGAAGGGTTATCATCAAGTCGACTGCGTTGGTTTACATTAATAGGTTTGTGGTTGGGTCACAAAATTGTTGTCTGTGTGATTACGGATGTCAAACTTATTTTTTTTTAAAAACCCATTTTTAATTTTACTAACTACCTACCTGGTGTGCTTCTATAGTTGTTTTTTCTGTGGGGAGATCGAACGGTTGCTAGTCTCGGACTCCGGGTACCGTGTCGTTTTCATTCCGAATGGCTAGTTCTTCTGTTTTGATGATTCGTATTAGTGCTTAATCGCTCGCTTCATTAAGTATAGTTTAGAATTTATCGTTGTCCCATTTGAGATTCTTCGTTCCGAAGGAGGTGATTAAGCTTCTTCGTTGGGTACAATGTGTTGAGGCTCCTAGCAGCTTTTATTTATTTCATTTGATTTCGTGGTTGTTTTCTTCGTAGGGGTTTTAGTTTTCTACGTATTAATAAACTTTGATTTTCATATGTTTGTTTATGGTAATCAGTTGAGCTTGGCGATGCTCACTGACTTAAATGTGGGGTAGCAATTTGTAACGTTGTGGCATATCCACGCAAGTCATCTTTAACTGTGTTGACTGCGTTTACTTCCTTCCTGTTTTGTTATCAGTTGTATTTGTTGATGTAGCAATTTGTAGCGTTGCCATTACTTCAATTTGTTATCACGTCTTCCATACTAAGCTTTCGTAAATTTTCTGCCTCGAGTTTTCAACTCTGCTGTTTTATTTTCTGACATCTTGGTGGTTCCCGGTTCCCTTTGTCTTCAACTTGCCACCGCATCAAATCACACTCTCTCAATCTATTAGGTAGCTTGGCTAAGCTACCGGCATCCTTCCTTCTGCGACGACTATTTTCGGGCACACACACAGTTTGGGACTCCAGAAAAAACTTCTAGTCATTTTGTATGATTCTGTGCCTCTAATGTAAACAATTTCCTATTCTATGATTGTTACTATTATTATTTTTATATACGTATTACGTAATCTATTGTCTAATCTATGATTATCATTATTTGTATATACTTTTTTTTCATAATCGCATTGTGCATTATATTCTTTTTCCATTGTCATCTCTTTGTGCATCGTTTTTTTTTTGTTTTCGTTATCATACTTGTTCTATCTGTTAGTTGAATCTATGTGTTTTTTTTTCTTTTTAACTTTAATGCATTTAAGTGTATCTGTCGATATATTTATATTATCTCGAGTGAATTTTCTTTAACAGATAAGTTTTCATATTTATGTAATTGATTTTTTTTGTAGATAACTCGATCTCTTTAACCAGTAGATGCAGATCGACAACCCGTCTGTCGACAAAACGTCTGTCTGTGGAAATAAAATTGTTATTAAAGTTGCGGCATGCGAATGCTTGTTGCAGGTTATTAATTTCGATGATGTATATCCCTTTTTTTCTAAACTGTCCCACAACTAGCTTCTATGCCGTATTCATATTAATGGTACCTTTTCATCCTCGCCTCCATAGCTTTAGAAGTCGTCCTTCCGTCCTATTACTCGAATCGCTTCTAAACTGGTCGGTTGTCTAGTATCCATGCCGCAGCTCCTCTCCCCCACTACCCGAGCTGGAATAATAACAGGAACCCATAAAGTAACTTAGATTCTAAATCCTTATTAAATGTGTTGTCTTCAATCAAATTTTTTTTGTCTTGTTATGTTTAGTTTCCGAACTATTCCCCTTTATGATGCCAATTTTTATCTCTCTGTTTCTTGAGAATTCCAATATTATTAGTTTGTTAGTGACAAAGTTTTCATATATATGTATTTTTTAAATCCCCCATGAATTCTTTGGTATATAATATTTTCATTATTTGTTGTATCTTTCTTTCATTGTGTTTTCGTAACTTTTACATGTCCATATTGTCGTATCTGTATTTTATCGACACCTTAATTTGAGTGCGTAATTTGCACTTTAAAAATCATCAATCCATTCATATAGTACGCCTATATATATATATATATATATATATATATATATATATATATATATATATATATATATATATATATATATATATATATATATATATATATATATATATATATATATATATATATATATATATATATATATATATATATATATATATATATATATATATATATATATATATATATATATATATATATATATATATATATATATATATATATATATATATATATATATATATATATATATATATATATATATATATATATATATATATATATATATATATATATATATATATATATATATATATATATATATATATATATATATATATATATTTCATTCCGGGGTCGCGATCCCCTTGTCCACACACGCTTTATCACTCATACTAAGATCATTGCAAAAATGCATAGATTAGATAGAAATTATGTGCTGGCCAACGTCGTTATGATAGTCTGTTCGCTTGTGTCTTATCCTTTTTCTTGTCCATCCGTTCTTCGTAATTAGTGACATTTTTGTTTATTTATTTATGTTCGAAGTATTCTTTTAGTATCTTTTCAGTGTTCGTTTTATGTTATTAAATGATAAACCATCTTATTTCACCATAGAAATGCTCCTTATTTATAACATTGGTTACGTATTCTATGCCATTATGTTTTCCTCCCTTGTGTAATGTACTTTTCTTTTTTTTCCCCAGTTCATTTTTAATTTGTAGCATTATAGCTTCCTCCCAAGAACACATTTTCTCACATCTATAATCTTCCTCTTCAATTTTACCTTTTTTTATCCTTCTGACCAGCTTGGTATTGCTGTGTATGACATGATTCCCATGTTTATAATATATTTAAATTTCTTCATTGATTAATTCATCTAGGATCATCAGAATCGTCATGTTTTCCCATTTTTTTCACTTTGTATTACTTCAACTATAGGTTTGATTTTCTTAGTATATTCCCTTTTTGTTATATAAATATGGCTCGCCCTTGTTTCCGCATTATGGCTTTCCCCAGCGATTCATTTTTTTCATGCCACAATTGTTTTCATTATGTCCGTTTGTGCATTGCCCTTTTAACAGTTGTAATATCTTTTTGCTCGCATTTATTTTTTTCTCGTGTTAGAATTGATTCATTTCGACTTTCATCTTAAATATTTCACTGATATTTTTTCCTTCTTGGTATATTTTCCATATTTTTACCTTATCCAGTGTTTTCCTTACACTTGGGTTTTCAGTTTTCATTGAAATCTTATGTCGTAACATTGTTGATGTTTACTGTTTATTTTATGGTTATAATTGTATCCTATTTTTCCTTATTTCAATTACCCTCAGGATTTGAGTTTCCCGTATATTCTCATATCTCATTGTGACTGTCTCCTTTTTTTGATATTAATTCTTTTTATTTAGTTTTCCGCTGAAACTCTGATTACCATATGTTTGTTTTTATTCATTACTTTGTATACATTTTGATTTCTTTGATAATTTCTTAAATATCTCAATATTCTGTGATAAAATTCAGTTTCTCAATCCGTATGCTTTTTCAATCGGTTATTGTGAACCTTTTCTAATCTATTCCCATTTTTTATAGTTGTTGTTTACTTGCTAGGGAGAACGACTACTTCATATGGTCCTCTCCAAAGTGATTATAATTTTTGTCCTGTGCCTGTGGGATTGGCTTTTACTAGCACTAAGTCTCCCCGCATTGGTTGCCATTCGTTGGAGTTATTATCATACAATTCTTTGCGCTTTTGTTTAGACGCAATTAGATTCTCCCGGGCTTGATGATGAAGTCGTTTAAATGTCGATCGCATTTCATTGACGTAGTCCTCATAGTAGAGACCCTCATTATCGTATTTGTAAATAGAGTTTAGAATGTTCGCCCGTCTTCCGTATAATAATTCAAACGGTGTATAACCCGTTGAGGAATTTACAGTTGTATTATATTCCAAACTGAAGAATGGGAGTAATTCATCCCATGTTTTCGGTTCGTTACCTACGTATTGTTTTAAATAGGTTTTCAATTCCCTATTCGATCGTTCCACCAAGTTTACTTGTGGATGATATGTACTTGTAGTAATTTTTTTACATACATTTTTCATTTAAGAACTAACAAAGTTGGTTACTAATTCGGCGGGTGTCCCATATTTACATATATAATTATTTACGAAAGTTGCTACCGTGGATCTCTCTTGATTTTCCATCGGTGTTACAATTAAATATCTAGTCAGATCGTCTTGCATAACAAGTCCGTATCTATTACCCCATTCTAACTCAGGTAATACGACTATGTCCATATACAATTTCTCGAATGGTTCGGACGATGTCGTGGTAATTCTCATTGGAATTTTGTTTAATCGACCGATTTTATTTTTCTGGCACGAGTTACATTGTTACATCATTTTATCATTTTCAATATTTTTCCGCATATTAGTTAAATGGAATAGTGGACTGATTCTCTTCAACATTCATTTGCTTCCAATATGTCCACCTAGAGGAGTATCGTGGAATTCTTTCAATGTAGTTTCGCGGTCTTTTTCTGGCATCCACATCCTGTCTTTTTCCGGTGCGTATAGTGTGACTATTTTATCACATTTCTTGGCAATAAATCTCAACATGTTTGATTCGGGAATTTTCTGCATATTTCGGTAGGAAATTATCGGAATGTTTTTCGCCTCTCTCATGTCTTCGGGACAATTTTTGTGTCGGTTAGTGATTTACTTGAGCCGTTTAAAACTAATCCCCATATTTTATGTTCTGGAATTGCGAATATTCTTCCATTTATTCTTTATATGCTGATCTACTGTTTACTATTATGAAAGTACCATCAAAATCGCTTTCGTTAGTTTTTCATTTTGAAAATTTCAGCAGATCAAATTTGATATCATTGTTATTTATGCATATTTCATATTCGTCGAAATAAGAAAATGTCTTCTTTTTCGTCCCATCCAAAATCGATGTTTTCTAATCCGTCCATGTGCGGATTTCATTCTGTCTTTTGTTTATTTTTAAATAACGTAAACATGCCTCATTCGTCTTTAAGTTGTTTTATTTTCCGCGTCTTTCCGCTTCGCAAGTTCATTGTTCTCCGCTTGCTGCTGTTGACGTTTCTGTTGTCTAGTCACTACGGATATAGGGTGTAAGGACTCGGCCTGCTCAGGTAGTCTCGATAAAAAATCTGCCACAACATCGTCTTTACCTACCTTTACCGAATATCCATTTCCAATCCTTGTATAGTTTCAGAAGTAAACGCGTTAGGGTAGGCGAAGTTTCTTCTAAATGCCATATTGAAATCAGCGGTCTGTTATCAGTTCCCTATATCCCTTTTTTCTAAACTGTCCCACAACTAGCTTCTATGCCGTATTCATTTTAATGGTACCTTTTCATCCTCGCCTCCATAGCTTTAGAAGTCGTCCTTCCGTCCTATTACTCGAATCGCTTCTAAACTGGTCGGTTGTCTAGTATCCATGTCGCAGCTCCTCTCCCCCACTACCCGAGCTGGAATAATAACAGGAACCCATAAAGTAACTTAGATTCTAATTCCATATTAAATGTGTTGTCTTCAATCAAATTTTTTTTTGTCTTGTTATGTTTAGTTTCCGAACTATTCCCCTTTATGATGCCAATTTTTATCTCTCTGTTTCTTGAGAATTCCAATATTATTAGTTTGTTAGTGACAAAGTTTTCATATATATGTTTTTTTTTAATCCCCCATGAATTCTTTGGTATATAATATTTTCATTATTTGTTGTATCTTTCTTTCATTGTGTTTTCGTAACTTTTACATGTCCATATTGTCGTATCTGTATTTAATCGACATCTTAATTTGAGTGCGAAATTTGCACTTTAAAAATCATCAATCCATTCATATAGTACTCCTATATATATATATTTTTTTTTCATTCCGGAGTCGCGATCCCCTTGTCCACACACGCTTAATCACTCATACTAAGATCATTGCAAAAATGCATAGATTAGATAGAAATTATGTGCTGGCCAACGTCGTTATGATAGTCTGTTCGCTTGTGTCTTATCCTTTTTCTTGTCCATCCGTTCTTAGTAATTAGTGACATTTTTGTTTATTTATTTATTTTCGAAGTATTCTTTTAGTGTCTTTTCAGTGTTCGTTTTATGTTATTAAATGATAAACCATATTATTTCACCATAGAAATGCTCCTTATTTATAACATTGGTTACGTATTCTATGCCATTATGTTTTCCTCCCTTGTGTAATGTACTCTTCTTTTTTTTCTAAACGCATTGTAACTTTTCCCCAGTTCATTTTTAATTTGTAGCATTATAGCTTCCTCCCAAGAACACATTTTCTCACATCTATAATCTTCCTCTTCAATTTAACTTTTTTTTATCCTTCTGACCAGCTTGGTATTGCTGTGTATGACATGATTCCCATGTTTATAATATATTTAAATTTCTTCATTGATTAATTCATCTAGGATCATCAGAATCGTCATATTGTATTACTTCAACTATAGGTTTGATTTTCTTAGTATATTCCCTTTTTGTTATATAAATATGGCTCGCCCTTGTTTCCGCATTATGGCTTTCCCCAGCGATTCATTTTTTTTCATTCCACAATTGTTTTCATTATGTTCGTTTGTGCATTGCCCTTTTAACAGTTGTAATATCTTTTTGCTCGCATTTGTTTTTTTTTCTCGTGTTAGAATTGATTCATTTCGACTTTCATCTTAAATATTTCACTGATATTTTTTCCTTCTTGGTATATTTTCCATATTTTTACCTTATCCAGTGTTTTCCTTACACTTGGGTTTTCAGTTTTCATTGAAATCTTATGTCGTAACATTGTTGATGTTTACTGTTTATTTTATGGTTATAATTGTATCCTATTTTTCCTTATTTCAATTACCCTCAGGATTTGAGTTTCCCGTATATTCTCATATCTCATTGTGACTGTCTCCTTTTTTTAATATTAATTCTTTTTATTTAGTTTTCCGCTGAAACTCTGATTACCATATGTTTGTTTTTATTTATTACTTTGTATACATTTTGATTTCTTTGATAATTTCTTAAATATCTCAATATTCTGTGATAAAATTCAGTTTCTCAATCCGTATGCTTTTTCAATCGGTTATTGTGAACCTTTTCTAATCTATTCCCATTTTTTATAGTTGTTGTTTACTTGCTAGGGAGAACGACTACTTCATATGGTCCTCTCCAAAGTGATTGTAATTTTTGTCCTGTGCCTGTGGGATTGGCTTTTACTAGCACTAAGTCTCCCCGCATTGGTTGCCATTCGTTGGAGTTATTATCATACAATTCTTTGCGCTTTTGTTTAGACGCAATTAGATTCTCCCGGGCTTGATGATGAAGTCGTTTAAATGTCGATCGCATTTCATTGACGTAGTCCTCATAGTAGAGACCCTCAGTATCGTATTTGTAAATAGAGTTTAGAATGTTCGCCCGTCTTCCGTATAATAATTCAAACGGTGTATAACCCGTTGAGGAATTTACAGTTGTATTATATTCGAAACTGAAGAATGGGAGTAATTCATCCCATGTTTTCGGTTCGTTACCTACGTATTGTTTTAATTAGGTTTTCAATTCCCTATTCGATCGTTCCACCAAGTTTACTTGTGGATGATATGTACTTGTAGTAATTTTTTTACATACATTTTTCATTTAAGAACTAACAAAGTTGGTTACTAATTCGGCGGGTGTCCCATATTTACATATATAATTATTTACGAAAGTTGCGACCGTGGATCTCTCTTGATTTTCCATCGGTGTTACAATTAAATATCTAGTCAGATCGTCTTGCATAACAAGTCCGTATCTATTACCCCATTCTAACTCAGATAATACGACTATGTCCATATACAATTTCTCGAATGGTTCGGACGATGTCGTGGTAATTCTCATTGGAATTTTGTTCAATCGACCGATTTTATTTTTCTGGCACGAGTTACATTGTTACATCATTTTCAATATTTTTCCGCATATTAGTTAAATGGAATAGTGGACTGATTCTCTTCAACATTCATTTGCTTCCAATATGTCCACCTAGAGGAGTATCGTGGAATTCTTTCAATGTAGTTTCGCGGTCTTTTTCTGGCATCCACATCCTGTCTTTTTCCGGTGCGTATAGTGTGACTATTTTATCACATTTCTTGGCAATAAATCTCAACATGTTTGATTCGGGAATTTTCTGCATATTTCGGTAGGAAATTGTCGGAATGTTTTTCGCCTCTCTCATGTCTTCGGGACAATTTTTGTGTCGGTTAGTGATTTACTTGAGCCGTTTAAAACTAATCCCCATATTTTATGTTCTGGAATTGCGAATATTCTTCCATTCAAATAGTCTTTTAAACCGTGTGGTAAGTCTATCAGTTCGGCTAGTTCTTTATATGCTGATCCACTGTTTACTATTATGAAAGTACCATCAAAATCGCTTTCGTTAGTTTTTCATTTTGAAAATTTCTGCAGATCAAATTTGATATCATTGTTATTTATGCATATTTCATATTCGTCGAAATAAGAAAATGTCTTCTTTTTCGTCCCATCCAAAATCGATGTTTTCTAATCCGTCCATGTGCGGATTTCATTCTGTCTTTTGTTTATTTTTAAATAACGTAAACCTGCCTCATTCGTCTTTAAGTTGTTTTATTTTCCGCGTCTTTCCGCTTCGCAAGTTCATTGTTCTCCGCTTGTTGCTGTTGACGTTTCTGTTGTCTAGTCACTACGGATATAGGGTGTAAGGACTCGGCCTGCTCAGGTAGTCCCGATAAAAAATCTGCCACAACATTGTCTTTACCTTGTTTGTAGCGAATATCCATTTAAAATCCTTGTATAGTTTCAGACGTAAACGCGTTAGGGTAGGCGAAGTTTCTTCTAAATGCCATATTGAAATCAGCGGTCTATGATCAGTGCATACAATAAATGTCTAATTATAAATAATATGTTTGAAATGATTCACTGCCCATACGATGGCTAACAATTTTTTTTTCAATCGTATGGTACTTTCTTTCAGCACCTACTAGACCTCTGCTTGCATATGAAATTGGCCTATCGATCGATTTTTCATTAGAGAGTACTGCTCCAGTAGCGTACTCGCTCGCATCTGTCGTGATCACGGTCTAACTAACAGTGTGTCCGAAGTTAAAAAAATTCGCAATTCCTCAAACGATTTTTGACACTCTTCTGTTCAAGTTAACTTAACATTCTTTCGCAAGAGATCGTTCAGTGGTTTACGTTTCTCTGCTATGTGAGGTATGAATTTCCCATAGAAATTTACCCTTCCTAAGAATGACTGAACACCTTTGACTGTTTTTGGTGCAGTTTTCTCTTTTATTGTTTTTATATTGTCTTCCATAGGACGAATTTCTTCTTTGTCAATTACATGTCCTGAATACTTTATTTCATTTTTCATAATTTGGCATTTAGCTGGCTCAACTTTTAAATTATGTCGGCGGAGAGCCTCTAAAACTTTGCGTAATTTTTTATTGTGTTCTTCGATGGTAACACCGAACAATTATATCATCCAGATAGACGATAGCTTTAAACCTTTCTATCTCATGAAGCACCGTATTCATTCATCTTTATAACGTCGACGGGCTGTAACGCAGGCCCATAGGCATTCTTGTGAATTCAAAGTGCCTTTTGGAGTTGAAAACGCTGTCTTGGCTACATCTGGTACTTGGTAAAATGCTGATTTTAAATCCAAGGTAGAAAAATATTTACTGTTTCCAAGATTATCTAGAATCTCGTCAATTAGTGTTTTTGGGTATACAAATGGCTTTGTAACTAAATTTAAAGCCGTGAAGTCAACCCTGATTCTACATTTCTTGTTACCAAATTCATCGTCCTTATGGACTGGTGCATTCCACGCACTTTTGCTAGGCTTTATGATACCTTCTTCATTAGTAATATTAGTTCCACAACGTGGAAGCATACTATCGTCGTTTTTACCTTTTTTTTATAAATATAAAAAATAGGTATAGAATTCGCTCAAACTTTAGAAAATTTTTCCGAGGCCCGGAGGGCCGAGTGTCATATACCAATCGATTCAGCTCGACGAACTGAACAAATGTCCGTGTGTGTGTGTCTGTATGTGTGTTGTCAACTAAGAGGTATATCTTTATAAACTCTGCTCCAATGATTCCAGGAACACACAAATCTTTTACTATATGAAATCTAACTCTGTAATGAGTTTTTTGAATCATCATCGTGACTTTTACTGACAAAAAAGTCTGTGATTAAGTTCCATCAAAGCCTGTATAAATTATCTTCATAGTATATTTTCTTTGGTCCTATTTTCGCGACAGTATCCAATCTCATTACGTTGTAAAATGCTCCAGTATCGAGCAAATATTTAATTTTTTGGTTAGGTATTTTTGCTGTAGCAACTTTTACAAATAACTTATTGTTTTTAGCACACTCTATTTTTAACATTTCGTGAGGCGGCATACCTTCTTGCCATTGCCCCGTGTAATTTTGTGTCGTTCCTGCACATAGTCTACCCTGTGGACTAAGCTTGGTTTTATCATCCGCTGGGTATTTTTCCTGCATTTTGACGTTGTTATTTGCCTCGTACTTTAAGACTCTGTTCTCCTGTTTCTGATGAGCTTCATATGATTCTGTTTCTGGTTCAAAAGTGAGAGGTATTTTCCGTAAGCATATCCAACCTTAGTCATTGTGTATGCTAGTCACATACTTATTCATAAATCTCATTCCCAAAATACCCACTGGAGTCAAATTCTCCACTACGTCAAACTTCGTTTGGAAAATTCTTCTTGCGATTATGAAGTTTAGTTCTACGGTAGCTAATGTTTTTCTAACGGTACCTGTTACCCCGGAATATTCTGTGACTTCGTTATCATTAATGGTATATTCTCCCATGTACTCTGCGTTTCGTATACTTATCAAGTTGCCAAATGCTCCAGTGTCTACCAGCAACTGCATCTCGTTATTTGGTTCATTTGCTGATCTAATTAACATAATAAATTCGTTGTGTTTTGTCTTATGTAATTTGACCCATATACCTTCTTTGCGTTTTTTGCTATCTTTTTCTTCAAAGTGATTGTTCGCATCACTCTTCATTGGTTTTCAATTATCGTCATTTTCATTCTCCCCGTATCGATCCCAATTTAGCATTTTACATGTTTGCTTGAATAGATTAGCATTCGGAGTTCTTTATGCTCCATATCTCATTTGATCAGGCATATTTCTGGTCGTAATGTCAGGACCATATCTTATCTTCGAAATAAAATATTTTTATTTTTTCTGTTACTGTATGTCATGCAGTTTACCCATAGTTGTTTCGCATGGTTGTTGAAATGTTTATTATCAAAATTGTTATCTTCGATGGAGCACCCGTTGTTGCGATTATATTCATTGCGTAAGCTTCGGTTGTGTTTATGAGAATTTTCGATTTGTTCCCCTAGATAACATTTATATTTATTATTTGTCCAGAGTTTTGGTTTATCAATTGCATGGTAGGATAGCAGCCGGTTTTCAATATTTGATAATAAAAAGCTGAACTCCGCCTCCTCTTTTAGGTATCTTATTAATTCTTGAAACTTAAGCTACCTTTGATTTTTAAATAAATGTTTCATGCTTTCATTCCTTAATCCTGCTATAAAATGAATCGTTAATCATCTTTCTGCGAAGGATTTCTGTACTTTTTCTTGGCCTCGATTCCCTTGCTGAGTGTCAGTATATTCCATTATCCGTAACGCTCTTTCAGCGTACTCTTCAAAAGGTTCTCCATATTGTTGTTCGAGAGTTTCGATGCTCATAAAAATCTCTTGTACTGTGATTTTCAAACCGAATACGTCTTTAAAATTCCTGAACATATCCTTTACTGCCGATACAGTATTCTATTAATAAAGGATGCTGCTTTACCTTTTAATTTCATTAGTACTACATTAAGTATTGGTCGCTTACTCCTTCCGGTGTCTGCATCATCTGCAAAATATTGTATCTGGACCAAAAACGTCTCTAGTTCGTCAGCGTTATCCTAGTACTCAGGAATACACTGTATCGCCTCCTGCATAGGAAATTTATATTCTCTGTTTACGCCCTGCATTTTGTCTTCTTTATCATTGTTATTTCCACTTTCGCTGCTACTGTTTCCTTGCTCGTGTTGCAATTTCTTACTCCCACCACCTGACTGAGTTCTCCGCTGTTCTATTAGCGCCTCTTTCCTGCTATTTTCCCCAGATATGCTTCCTCTGCGTGTTGCTGGGCGGTCTGGATTTGGGTCTATTACGATTAAACCACCCAATATCTTTATCGAGGAGTTATACTTCTCCTTTATAATACTATATCTATAGTATATATTTAAGCGAAATTCTTAACGCTCCACTAGATTGGGATATTCCTCGAAGGCTTCTTTCAGCGCTTGAGTTTTTCCCAACACGCCTTGTAATGATCTTGATCGTGTTTTGTTTTTTTTAAACATTATCGTGTTCTCTTTTTATATACTCTGCAATTTCACTCAGTCTGTCCATTTGCGAGGACACCCTAAAATTTCTCACGACTCCTTGCTATAAACCCACATTTTCTTCATCAAAATTCCCAAACAGAAAGAAAAACAAAACACACACACACACCTGGCGAAAAGTGTAGCGGTTCTCTATACTTGTTTACTTCACCTGAATCAAATAGCTTTCTTAATAACCTTCAAAGGAAATCCAGTTGCTCAATAAGTATACCGTCATATATACGTCCGAGAGAAAAGAATAGCGTGTCCGTTATTGTTTACCGTACGCGACTCAAAGTCAATGTCGGCTTATTATTGTTATTGTCATATACCGCTTCTTTTCCCCGTACTCTGTTTTTATTTGGTTGCAGACTTCTAGCCGTAAATATGGCCGCGATTATTTTGGTGCGTTGCCTAGCAACGCATTTTTCCGTAGGCTCCGTGCATACGGGTTGGTTCACCACCTTTTACCTTTTTTTATAAATATAAAAAATAGGTATATAATTCGCTCAAACTTTAGAAAAATTTTCCGAGGCCCGGAGGGCCGAATGTCATATACCAATCGATTCAGCTCGACGAACTGAAAAAATGTCCGTGTGTGTGTCTGCATGTGTGTTGTCAACTAAGAGGTCGAGATCTCAGAGATGGCTGGACCGATTTTGATAAAACTGGTCGCAAATGAAAGGTCTCGCCGTCGCCCTGAACGCTATTGAATGGTTTTGAGATCGTATGTTTACTTTTTGAGTTATAAGAAGGTTTATGTCAAAATTTGTGTTTTTGACAGTATCTGTCACAATTGACCTTGAAAACAGGATATATTTTCAGACTTAGATTCCGCACGGTAACACCTATCCAACAACCATAGATTGTTAAAATCCGTCCATTTTTAACGGAGATATCGAAATTTTTATGTAAGCGACTTTTCTCCCTAATCCAGCAGTAGAAGTTTTGACCGCTGTCTGGCAAAGAAATGCTTGGGAGCAACATAAAACACGTTTTTTTATACTGTTATATACATTTGTTTCTAAACACCCAAAAGAATGTGTACAGCATGATATGTTGCCTCGGACCGATTTTAGCACGGTTCGTTTTTGGCCACATAATCGTTCGAATATGCCATATATTTCGAGTTGAAAGAAATTCCATAAGTGTATAATAAATGCTGGAAGAACATAACAGCCATATACCATTCGAATCAGTTCGTTGAGATCAGCAAATGCGTGTGTGACAAATAATTTCCCTCAATTTTTTTCGGAGATGACCCAACCGTTTTCTACAAACTCAGATTCATATGAAAAGTTGTATATTCCCAAACAAGGTTCCGGAACTACAGGATGATATTGCGTTTTTGCTGCATTTGGTTTAATTTTCCATTTTGACAGATAATCACTGAAAATATTTTAGCTTCTTTGTAGGAAACTGCAGATTACTCTTAGATTTCTACCTGTGACTAACAGACTTGTGTCGTCACAGAATAGCGATTTCTGACAACCAACGGGTAGATATGGAATATCAGAAGTGAAAATATTATACAAGATTGGAGCTACGCTCGAACCCCTGGGAACACCTGCTTGTACGGGTAGCAATTCTGATAGCTAACCTGAAGAGTGCGATCAGTTAAATAATTTTGAATCATTTTGATCAAATAAATAGGAAACTGGAAATCAGACATTTTTGCTATTAAACCTTTGTGCAAACACTGTCGAATGCTTTTTCTACACTCAAATAAAAATTCACGTTCGATTCACTTGAAAAATCACGTAGAATGGTTTCAAATGTCAAATTGAATATTTTACGTGACGAAAATGAATGTTATATGAACATCCCCTAAAATGAATAGAGTCATCACATAAGGTTTACGTGAATTGACCAAACGTCAAACAATCTACGTAAATTTCCAGTGTGAAAAACTCGATTTTAAAAATGGCGAGCAGTGGCCCTCGAAGTGTAAGTAGTGTAAATATTTGCGAAAAAAGTTATTTAATTACAATTTTTTACTCCATCGACCGGACCATTCCAGTATGAAAGTTTCCATGTGTTCAACTGGACCGAGTGCCTGCGTGAGTCCGGAAGTTTACCCGCTCCTGCCGAATGCTTCAAACAGGCCGTCGGTATGAAGCTAGAGACACTGGAACCATGTTATGCGACTTCAAACTGCATCGGTAGTGTTGTGGGAGTTCTTGGATCTCGACTTCGGCTTCGGTTGGATGGCAGTGACAACATAAACGATTTCTGGAGGCTTGTCGATTTGGGATACCACGACGTTATTAGTTGCTTTTTAAGCCATTGGAATTATATGACAATTTTCTGAAATAAATGTTTTATATTTCATGGTATTTTTCATTTCATAGATTTATATCAAAATCTGGAATCTCGCTTTTGACTTCAACCAATATATAAAATAGTAATTTTCTGGTATCTAAATTTGATATGAACTGATAGATAAATGTGATATGAACAGTACATTACATTTTATCTATGAATCGCGTAACTTTTACTGGATTATGTATTAAACAGCTTTTAAATGCCAGTCCATTAAAACCTACGTGAAAAGTAGGGTGGAAAATATTCACATAACTTTTCACGTAACTATAATATGATTATTATTTTGAGTGTATGTCTAGAAGAGCAACTCCAGTTGATAACCCAGAAAATTTATTTGCTTTTATCATGTTCGTTACTCTGACAAGTTGATGAGTATTTGAATGTTCATGACGAAATCCAAACTGCTCTGGTAGAAAAATTGAATTCTCATTTATATGAGACATCATTCTCAACTAGATTTTTTTTTTCAAAAAGTTTACTGATAGAAGAAAGTAATCTGGTTTTTATCAGGTTAATGCAATAATTCAAATTATCTATTGCTGTGTCGATGTCGGCAGAACTTTCTAAAATATATTCATGATCCACGTGATTTTCAATGTGAGAACTGTAATCCAACCAGTTAGCTCTATGATAGTTGTTATAGAACTAATTGGATTAATTATAGCTTCGTTGGAAAGTCTGAATGTTACAGGAAGATGATCTGAGTCAAAGTCAGCATGTGTAATCGGTTCACTACAAATGTGACTTAGATTTGTTAGAACCAGATCAATTGTAGAAGGATTTTTTTACAGAAGAGAAGCAAGTCGGATTACTGGGAAGAAGAACTGTGAAGTAACCAGCTGAGCGTTTATTATGAAGTATTTTACCATTACTGTTATTTTGCCTACAATTCCACTGGACATGCATGCATTTAAATCCCCTATTACGAAAATTTTCGATCGTTATCTTGTGAGTTTTTGCAATTTGCCTTTAAAGAAATTTAATTGTTCGCCGGTGCATTGGAATGGCAAATATGTTCCAGCGATGAAATAAAATCCATGAATGGTTTCAAAATCGATCCCCAAGCTTTCAATAACTTTAGTATTGAAAGAAGGTAAAATTCGATGTTTAATTTGCCGTTGGACAAAAATGGCAACTCCACCACCCATTTCAGTAAACCTGTCGAATCGATGAACCACATAATGTTAATTGCTTTTCAATTTGACATTTGGATTAAGAAAAGTTTCTGTCACAATGGGAATATGCATTTTGTGAACTTTGAGAAAATTATAAAATTCATCTTCACTCGATTTTAAAGATCGAGCATTCCAATTTAAAATATTCAAATAATTATTTAACATCACTGTTAAATTTTAAATTCATTTTAGTATTATAAATTATTAATATTGATGATTTTTTTCATCATTTAGATTCTACCCCCTCCTTAAATGAAGTCGATTTAGGCGATATAACGGAAAATAAAATGATTAATCTACAAGATCAACTTTATCAAATGATCATTTGAATGAATTCGACTTCATCACTTTTTGAAGCATTTCGAATCGAATGGTAATTTGCATCCGATTCGAAATGCTTCAAAAAGTTGATCTTGTAGGTAGACGATTTAATTTTCCGTTATATCGCCTAAATCCACTTCGTTTAAGGAGGGGGAGAATCTAAATGATGAAAAAAATCATCATTTTTGGGAGTTTCTTTTTCAGAATTATCGTGCAACAAAATAAATTGAAATGTTTTGAATGATAAAAAGCATCATTCGAACAACATTTTCTAATTTGTTCGTGGAAAAATATTGAGAAATAAGCATGTGAAGAGGAATTTTTGAGAACGCTTCTTAAAAATCATGATTTGCGGTGTCCACGGTATCTCCGCGCAGACTAATCAGAAAAAACAAATCAAAGCATCATAGATAGAGTAGAAGTTTTTCTAGACCCCTACGTTTCTGTTTGATTTTTTATTTTTTTTTTATTTTTGGTGGTTGTTCAAAGTGAAAACTACGATTTTTCACGAAAAAATCCATTATTTTGTAGCTATAAAACCTCCCCAAAGTAACAAATAAAGAAAAGGAAAACGTTGGGGGTTGGTTTTTATATGTAGAAAGCGTGTGCAAAATTTAAACAAAATTGGTGCAGTAACACCAAACACTTTCAAAAATCATATTTTTTCTTTTATAATTTATTATATCGAAACATTTCAAGAATGTTGTCAAGTTTTGAAGTCAATCGAAGCATAAATCTTGGGCCTGAGAGCCGAGCTCTTACTTCTTCGCTGTATGAGATAAGCAAAGATAAAGGCCCATAACTTACTGAGTTTTGTTCCGATTGGCTTGAAAATTACACATAATATTCTTGTAATGTTATACTACGAGAAAGTATAAAGAAAATAATAAATGATTTTTCAAAAGTGTTATACCTTACCCGTCCCTTAAAGAAGCGAATGACATTGAAGGAATATTGGTAGGTAGATGTCTACCTGTTACACTAGTGTAACTGCCATTAGAAGATGATTTTTCCGATCTGCCTATTAATAAATTGTCTTCGTTAGAAGATGAACTGGAAGGCGTTCCTGTGTGTTGATTATTTACATTAGAGATAGTTGTCTACCTGTTATAAAAGCATAACTGTCATTAGGAATTTGTGGTAGTCTTAAAAAAGACTGATTAGCTCGAAGAATAATTCTTTGAATAGCTAACCTTAAAAAGGCTGATTATTTTTTAGTCTTGGTTATATTAAAATATCACTCTTTGTATAGCCTTGAGAAAGGCTGACTAATTGTTAGTCTTTAAAAAATACTGTTAGTGATTCAGGTAGCCTTGAAAAAGTGCGTGCGGTGCGAACGACTGTTTAACACCGACTTAGAATATAGGTTACTTATGGTTTACTGTTATTATTAGAAATTTTTAGAAAAGAAAAACAGGAGTACACGTCGGGAAGACCAGCTCGGGTAGCCGGGGAAAAGAGCTGCAGCATGAATACCAGACGACCGACCGATTACTACTCGGAAACGATTCCAGTAATAGAACGGAAAGATTACGTCTGAAGTAATGGAGACGAGGGTGGTAGAGCACCATTAAGATATAAATATGGCATAGAAGCTAGTTGTGGGACAGTTTGGAAAAAGCATATACAGTTTTTTTTGACAGTTTGGAGTCCTGAGTTTTTTGACAATTTTTAGTCCTGACCTAAGAGTGTACACAAACCAGTCGTCGCGGAAGAAGGAAGGATATCTGTAGCTTAGCCAAGCTACATAAGAGAACGAGAGGGTGTGGTCAAAAGCGTAGGCAAGTTGAAAACAAAGCAAACCGTGGAACCATCAAGATGTCGGAAAGGATTAACAGTGGAGCTGAAGCTGAACTTACGAAGACTCGGTACGGAAGAAAGTGAGAACGAAGAGAAATACTGCAACGTACAAATTACTACATCGCCAAGTACAACTGATCATAAGACAAGAAGTAGGTAAACGCAGTCGACACAGTTAAAAAGGACTTGCGTGGGTAAGCCACAACATTACGAATTGCTACCCCATATTGCACTCAGTGGACTCAGTACCACAAACAAACGTATGAAAACTGAAGTTATTGGTTAGTCCGTCACAAAATAAGAAATTACGGAAAAAACAACTTCGAAGTCGAATGAAATGTGAAAAGATGATGCAAAAAAAAGAGTCTACGATTAATCCTAAACTATACCCAATGAACCGAATGACTAATCAATGAGAAGCACCAATACAGAAGAACGAGCTATTAGGAATGAAAACGACACGGTACCCAGAGTATGATACTTTTTTTGTGGTGGTGGGGCCACTCTATACACACCAGCTTTTGGGTCGTTTCACGAGTCTTCGGGAGAAAATTCAACACACGCAAACTTTTGTTTTGCCTTAACATACACCACTGGTCACTGAGCATTTATCACGGATGTTTTATCAAAAGCAAAGAGGACACAACGGACACAAGGACGTAACGAAAATTTATACAAAAACTGCTTAATTCAGACAGACCCACATTTTATTCTCGGAACTTAAATCTAAACGAATACTTGCGCATTAAACTTTTATTTTGCTTTCATACAATGTTGCGGCCGAGACGAACGTTGGTCGACTTCGATGAGTTTCCGGGGGTAGAACTGATGACGACTGGAGACAAGAACTCTGCTTACAGGCCGGGTACTTCCGTCGGTCTAAATCCAGTTGCGGCGGCAACTCGGCCTTGTAACGGATGGCCTTCGCTTCCGAAAATGGTCCGGGAGTTGTACCGTGTGAACAAATAACCGCGAGCGACTTAGCACCGTCGAGTGAGGTTTTTAACTTTTCGGGTCGGGTATTTTTTTTTTTGCTAGCACCAGTCCATACTCGTTTAACTTTTAACTGAATTAACGTCCGACCACCTGTCACACTCGCGGATCACACTAGTGTTCAAATCTTCTAGGACGGGGCTAGTTTATATTGCGGAACACTACACTACTACCCCACTCGACTGATCCTACCAGGAATTAACGCCTGTGTAGTGCTTCGGGTCTCTAGGACCCCACTTTTCGGCTTCTAGAACCGAAATGTTTTTTTCCTTCTTGCTCTGCTGTCTTTTCATGCGACTACTGCTTCTCCAGTGCTCAGTTGACCTCGTAAAATGATTTTTCCAAAGGCCAGAGGAGCTCTCTCCTACGAGTTATGCGACTTCAGAGGAGTGAGTCTATCCATTTCTAGTCACGCGCAGGGTGCAAGGAATAATGTCAAAATCGGAATGTTATTAGCTTACATTCATACTACCAGATTGAGAGCCGAAATTACAATGTCGAGATTCTTCTAGTTGAATCAGAACAAACTCAATCCAGCCACTTCCGCAAACATTGACCAGATTCACAATTTATACCGTTAATAGGATCACTAATTATATCAAAATGAGATTTGACTCAGAATGGATTTTTCTACCAGTGTTTACTTGGAGTAGGGAGATCACATCAACTTTTCTCTTCTCCGCTTCTCACAATTATCGTCACAAAAAACTTTTGGACGAAAACATTTTAAATTACCTATTCTCGTTCGTTCTGCACCTATTACTCACCCCCCTCAAACATACTATCTCACTCATCTGTTCACACATTCCTAAGATATTACTAACTAACTATTCACCTAACAATACAATCTAGGGCGCCCTATAACTAATAATTCGCTAGTGCTCTTATTTCAAGAACAAGCGATTATATTACAGCACCCTCTCCAGATTTATGCAGAATGGGGATCAGCATGCTGCTTTCGAGGGATCGACCAGTTGGATGGCGAGGTCGGTCCAGTGATGCCGGCTGGAGGGTAACTTCCGGTTCACTGGCGCCTCGACAACCCAGAACTGATGCTACGTCGCGGTACTACTCGACTAGTCTCCGCCAAAAGATCTAATCTACACCGACGGAGGGTTCCCCGACGATCCTAGCGGTATTACGCCACGATTTACTCGTCTAGTCCCCGACGAAGGATCTAGAAGAAGAGTTCCCCGGCGAAGGAAGTTCTCCCGACACCGAGTTCTCTGTTAGCGTCGAATTTTGCGGTGTTTCGTCGATGTGACATGCGTTTTCGGAGTCATTAAAGTGCATGGTTGGTTGGATTTGGAATTTTCTCCAAAAGTCCATACCACAAATGCACGGAATGCTGAGATTCGCAACAACCAAGACAGAAACAATTTTTGTGCAACCTTGAAACATAATGGGTAGTTGAACTTGACCTGTTATCTGAAGTTGGTCGCCGCTGGCTGATCGTAATATAATTCTATTTACGGGACGGTGCATTTTTTTGATTTTCAGTTCGGAGAAAAACTTTTCGCTCACGAGTGTGTGGTTGCTTTCACTATCTGACAAACTTCAACCGAGGGCTCGTAAATCTTTTGTGTTGCCGGTTCCCAGAATGATGGAGGACACCGATGACTTGACGATAGTTCTTTTACGCGACTGGGTTTTGCGAATGGCGATTTTCGTTCGCTCGGGTACCGTTTTTTAAGCGAAATGGACAAAAAATCGTTGGAAAACCGCGAAGACCGCAATTTGCACAGAGAATACCGCGAGGTTGGTCACACATGGCAACGTGGTGGTCTTGTCTACCGCAATTGAAACACGTGTTCATTGGGGGAGGTTTATGCTTGTTCATCACTTCATCCAGGGTGAGTTGGGGATGAGTAGAACTAAAACCCGGTCCAGCTAATGCCTGCTTCTGGATATGGGACGGTCCTGCCGTAGGATTGGATTTATTAGCTTTTTGATTGGTTTGGGAAAAGGATTGTCCAATTCGATTTGAAGAATCATGATTGTTTCTATTTTGGTTGTACTGCTGTGCTTTCATCGGACACTTGTGGCTGAACTTACAACGAGTTATTTTATATCTTTCTTTTTAGCTGTCTTTTGTTGACCTTCAACGACATTCACCGATTTCTCGTGCCCAAAAACTTTATTGTAGGCAGAGAAATTCAGTGCGTCTAGCTTTTGTCCGGCGGCCACGAGTGTCTGGAGATCTATAATCGGAATGAAAGCTAATTGGCGTTTATAGTCGACGTGCATATTTTGCTGTAATATTTGAATTTTGTCATAGTCTGGAATCTGTTCGATCATAGTACGAAACAGTTTCTCCATCTCAAAATAAAACTCATGGAAGGACTCATGTTTCTGCTGGCGTCTCTGATAGATTTTCATCTTGATGAGCGCGTCAAGGTCAGGATGCATGTACGTACGTCGAAGTTCGAAAACCAGGTGTTGCCAATTCAGAAGTCTGTTAGTGGACCTTTGAGTCATATACCACTTCAAAGCAGACCCGCAAAACAAGTGCACGGCTGATTCGAACAGTTCTCTTTCTGAAACCTGTTCGGCAAGACTCAAAGCATGGACTAATTCTAGGAATTCGTTAAGCTGTAATCCCTGCTCATCTCCACTGCATTTGGAAATGTTCCATTTTGATACAGGTAAGGTATGCCGATGATGATAAGGGACTGTATATGGATGTGGTGGAGTTGGATTTGGCACAATCACGGAATTGTGACCTGAACCAGAATTCGGTGGTTTTACTTGGTACTGTAAATAAAAGTTTCTTTCCGGGGGTTGCTTTGAGTTTGGATTTTTAATTGACGATTGTGGAACTGGGTTTTGGAAAGACTGTTGGGTGAGAATATTTATTGAATTATGGGGGTTTCTGTAACTCGTTATTTGTGATGGGACTTGAGAGTATAGAGGAGAAATGTTCAGAGAGTTTGTATATTGAAAATTATGGTAAGGTGAGTATGGTACATGAAGTTGAGGTAAGTCTAGTTCTTGAATCGTTTGTGTACTAGCATTTCTGCTAATTTTAACCATTTTATGTTCTGCTTCCAAATCAGTGATTCTGACTTGCAGGGAGTGAATAAAATCTAAGTCATCTGCACTAAGGACCAACCTACGGGGTATTTGCTCTAAGTTTTGATCATCTGACTCGTTTGTCTCATCCAAAATATCTAAGCAATCCGACTTCCGACTTGGTTTGTAGCCTTTTAACGATTTCGACCAGTTCTACGAGTGTGTTCTGTAGATTACTGTGTAAATTTGATGACCCTCGTGAGTTGGACAGTAACATTGATATTCGTTTGCCAATATGCAAAAGCCTTGCTATGCATTGACTTTTTGATACGTCATCTACCTGGGCTTCTAGCGTTTGTTTGATGTCGTTAAATTTTTGGACTCACATCTGCATCTCCCCGCCGCTATCGCTTATTACTCTTCGCGTGTTTTCTAACTGACCCTCCTTTTCTGACTTTAATACGTCTCTTACCCACTTTCGCTTTCTAGATAGACTAAGATCACCAGTCTAAACAACTGAACGTGATACCAATTCGTGATCAAGTTCATCGTCATGCAAATAGTCTACTCTTAACCCATAACACCATTCATTGATCATTTCACTCGCTTGGTCAAAAGTAGGACGACTGATAGCCATTTTTGATTATCTAATCTTGAAATTGAACTTACAAATAACAGAACAACGTATTTCAAAAATATACAAAATGAGACATAAATACAGAGAAATGAGAGGAAAATATATAAATCCACCATACACTTTTCAACACTGGTCAAGAATTTTTTTTCAGGTAATATGAATAATAAATTTGTGAATCTGATCATACGGCTGCGAATGGCGGCTTTTTGAAGTTTTTATCATCATTCGCAGGAATCCGCAAATTCACTCCCACAATTCTTTAGGGCTTAATAAAATATGAACGGCCCCAGATGGCTTGGGGCACTCCGGAGCTTGCGATGAATGATGAAGTGACACAGTCACCTATTTTCACTGACATACTGCGACCCGTCAGGTATGATTCAAGCCAATTAAGGAATGATCCGCTGAATCCTAGCCTATCGAGCTTGGCAACTGCTATCTGGTGATTATTCTTGTCGAAAGCTGCGGAGAAATCAGTATAAATAGCGTCTACTTGATGTCGTGCTTGCAATGAACGAATGATATAAGAAGTATATGAAACGAGATTTGTGGACGTAGATCGTTTTGGCATAAACCCATGTTGAGTATCACATATATAATTGGAGCAGTTGTGAACTATAAAATCCAGTACTATTATTTCGAATAGTTTTGATACGGCACATAAAGCGGCAAATGCTCGGTAGTTTGAAATGTGGGATTTGTCGCCTTTCTTGTAAACAGGAAAAACCTAAGAAATCTTCCATGACTCTGGAAAAACTCCGCGTTGAAGAGAGATATTAAACAGCATCGTCAGTGGTACAAGAAGGCTTCTAGAGCAATTTTTTTACACTAGTGACGGTATACCATCAGGACCTGCAATAGAAGGTGGTTTCAGCTTTAAACACGCTTTGTTAACGGCAGCAGTCATAATCCTAGGGTGAGGACCAATCGCTGAACGGAGTGGAACGTTACTGGCAGCCCTTAAAATTTGTTGTGTAGTTAAAGTTTCATCGGAAAAAAGCACTACTAAATTGAATACGGTATAAATTGCTAATACCAGCTAACACCAGGTCGATGCATTTAGGATTAGCTTTAAGATTGTTCTGGATGCTGCGTTGATAATTATAATAGAGCGCCTTATTTAGCCGTTTATATCGATTATTCACGAATACGTAATGTGGTCTTAATTGAAGTGACGGATGCTTAGTAGGTTTTTTCAAGGTTGATCCTTTTACGCGTTTAAATCGTTTCAGAAGCGGATTCGACCAAGGAGGATGAGTTGCTGACGACAAGTTTTCTTTGGAATAAACTGGTCGATTGAGTACAAAACAATGTTTGTCCAAACCGAAGCAGTGGTGTTGCAATCGTTGTCAGATAGCAGCAAGCTCCAATCTAATGATGTTTCCATTTTTATAATCGTAGAATATTGAATCCGAATTACGTTTAAAAATTAGCGGTGAAGATTTCGTTATAGAGATATGGATCGGCGGATGATGACGACAAATTTTAACGAGTGGTTCAGGTGCTACAGCGACTAGGTAAAATTCGAAAGCTCCTGACTGGTGAAGCAGAGATCGAGAAGGCGATTGTTGCTATTGTACTGCTCATTCAGTTGCACTAGTCCAGCAATGTTATATTCATCCAGTAGCCTGTGACAAAATTCATTGTTCAAAGACTCAGAATGGGGAAACAGATGATTAGCGGCAGAGCGAACCTATTTAATACTGGATAGATTAAAGTCTCTCAGTATAACAATTTCATCATTCAGTGTCATTTGGTTTGAAATTGAAGAGAGAGAATTCAAATGCTGTTCAATTAATCCCATGTCGCCGACGCGATCAGGTGGTATATAAATCACGCAGATATAAAGTGTGTAGTTTTTCAGCGAAAGGGCTATCCATAACTGTTTAACATTAGCACAGTTTGGAACAGGTAGCAAGCGAGAATGGAAGTTTGAGCGGCAGGCTATCATAACGCCATCACCGCTTTTTTAATGCTATTCTGTTCGTTTGCCTGTAAACCGAATAAGCACCTCCAAATATTGGTTTCGATAGAGTATTGTCATGCAGCCAAGTTTCGGTTAATATGTATAAATCGTATATACTATCTGCACAAGAAAGAATCTAGCGATTTAATAAAAATTTCTGCTATCATGTATTTGATCTGCTACGGGTGCAACTAACAGAGAAGTGAATTGACTAGGTTTGGCTAGGTCCTAACACTTGGATCAATAAGTCCCGAGAATAAAGCAGAGATGGCGCTCGTAATAAACCAGTAACCACGTCTTTCCAGAGTACTAACCTTTGAATGAAACGGGTCAAAATTTTAAGTCGATCCGACCAGAAACAGCTGAGTTATCGAGGTTGGAGTAAAGTCGTTTTGTAGTTTGTTTAAAAATTGGGGAACACCGAGTTCCGTGTTTTGATAAAACATTGTTTTTAATGGGTAAAAACACCGTGCAAGCGAAACAATGGATTGAAAAATGTTATCCGGACTCTTGTCCATCAAAAGCAACAATTTGTTGGTGGTTCGCCGAGTTTAAACGTGGTCATACCGACACAAATGACGCGGAATGCTCGGGTAGACCTGTGGAAGCCGTTACACCGGAGAATGTGAGTGAAGTGACAAAAATTATAATGAAAGATCGTAAAGTGAAGCTCCGTGAGATTGCTGAGATGACACAGATATCATATGGAAGTGTATTTACTATCCTTCATGAAAAATTAAGCATGAAAAATGTTTTTTTTAAGTGTTAATCTATCGAAAAAAACTACAAGGATCAGCCCCATGGGGTTGTTCGAGCCATTGATGTGGAACAAGGCAACCAAAATTTCTAATGATCTACAATCAAACAGTTCAATCAATCGTCACACTTTTGAATTCGCAAATGCATGAGAGTCTGCTTAGATTGAGCTTTATTAGGAACCAAAACCGAATACGCGAACCCAGAATATAGACTTTATTTGTCGTGATTTGTATTTGTTTTGTAGCCGACAAAATTAAACTAATAACCCAAATGTATGCAATTATATGTTTGTACACGATACGGATATCGATATTTAAGCTTGCGATACGGATATCGATATTTAAGCTTCTCTTCGCCAAACTTGTGTTCAAGTTTTGTATGCAAGTAGTTATTTTTAAAGCGTTTCTCTACCATTACAACCATTCTGCGATTTCGGTTGAAGCGAGTTTCTTATTATCAATCGAGTTCATCTTATATAAATTGGAAATTAATCTAATGCACTCCACATTTACCCTGGGGTAGTTGTCAATTTCTCAGGCGAAACGACATAACGTGGAATTTCATCCGAACTTGCATGACACAAGATCAGAGCATACCAATTAAAGCTTCAAATCGTTTTATGGCACTTTTTGTCTTGCTATCTAGCAACAACCTACCCCTAGCATGCTACTCATTGGACTGAAACGTTAGCTATAATTTTGCTTATATTTATAGATTCGCGTGTTTCCAGCAGCTGCGCTTTAGCATCGATTGTCCAATCAGAGCATATATCGATATATTGATATATTATATTGATATATCGCTTACTCCTTCAAAACCGTCGACTATGGCAGGGAAATCCGGTATTTCGGAGATTTTTTGCAGAGACACTGCTAGCTATTTATCAACATTTCAATGATATACAATTAAAAATACATGGCTGTGTATATTCAAATCAATACGTAGAAATATTTCCAATCAAATGGTGACATAATATTAATAATTAATACCTGACCACATTTCTACGTGTATTTTTCTTGAGTTTCTAGTTTGCACGCCTATATAGAAAACAAAAATGTGTTCCACATTTAAAAAAAAACGTTGGAACCATTGTATCACCCCTATGTTGATGAATAAAAAAAATTTTGCAAAAAAAATGTCGTTTCCATTGTTAGTCTCGGGACTTATTGATCCATGTGTTACATATGATGCTTTAGAGAGTACAGATATAGTATTGGCCTGCCTGTTGTTGGTGTTGATTAAAGCAGGTAATGACTGGAGTGCTGCCGTTGTTCTAGACTCGGTTTGTGTGAAGTTGATGGGATGAGCATATGGAACTTTTTCAGAAAAATTGATTGTTGAAGGCGGCCCAGCTGGTACGATTGTCTGTGTAGAGTTGATTGCCGTTGATCTACTGTTGTTCGAATTGGATTTGGTGGTTGTGGTGGCAGTGATGATGAACGGTGAAGGAAGAACAGAGTTGATGTGATTGCTGGTAGAGAATATCGGTGGTGGAAAGCTTGAACTGGTGGTGAATGCGGCGGTAGGTGGTGCGGGTATAGTAGTAAAATTTGGTAGTGGAGGGCGAGTGGTAATTATGTTGCTAATAATGTTGGTGGCAAAGGATGGTGGTGCTTCAACAGTAGCGGTGGTACCTATTGCTGGCGAGCGAGTGGAGTTAATAGCAGCATTTTCTTCAATAACAGTAGTGCTGTTTATCGGATTGTCGTTATTTGGTTAGTCTGAAACGAGCGGAGCTATAGAGTTTGGAGTATTCTGAGTACATACTTCAACGTCAACTCTCGGAATTTTGTCGGATTGAGATGAAGACGTGGTCGATTGTTGCTGTTTTCAAGTATCGATTCGAAGAAATTAGTAAGATCAAGCTGAAGGTCGTCTAGCCGTTCGAAAAACCGAGCACCATCGTTGATAGAGCGCTCATTGTGATCTCGTTTTCCTGAATGATGAGTGCAGCTAGGTCTAACACAGGTGCTAGAGTACATGCGACAAAAAAGTTGCATAGTATCCGTCAGAGAACTGATCAATGTCAAAGCTGAAGTGGTACGTTGAAGAATCAACTGTACAATTCCCTCCGTAGAATTGTTTTGTTGCGATAATTCCTTGTACTGAGAGCATAACCAGTAAACTCCTGGATAATCTCGAATAGTTTTGATTATCGAGCTGTTCAAATTAGCGCACTTAACATTTTTTTTTAAAAATATCGTTTATTTAGCTTACGTTAACTATTTACAAATCAATTTTTGATCAGAATTCAATAAAGTCTTATTCCTGTAGACACAAAATAAACTCTAGTCTACTAAATTGATATCATTCACTTGAGTAAGAATGTAGTTCTCGTATTTTGAGACTAATATCAAAATTTTGTTCTTTTTTTCTATTTGTACGTTGTCTAAGCTCGGACGTAACAGATCATTGAATGTAGGCCTTCGCCAGCCTCCTAGGATTACTGTTACGCTCCGTTGTAAATATGTCCATGCTGCCGCCACACGCGGGCACTCGCAGAATTTGTGTGCCAGTGATTCAGCTTCTCCAGTACAACGCCAGCAGTTTGGGTTGTCTGAACGTCCGATCACGTGCATGAGTTTACGATGCTCTGTTTTCTCATTCACGAAAAGGTAAAGATCGCTGCGTTGGTTAGACGATAGACGTCTAGCGGTGATGTTTTTACAGTTTTTCCTCCAATCTAAGCATGGGTTATTACGTTCTACTCTTGGAAGCTCTGTTTGCTCCAAGTAGAAGCGATGAATCACATCACTGGTGGGGTTTTGTAGGATTTGCTGGGGAAGCAACGGAGTTTTTTGAAGAAGGATTTTAAGGCAAGGAAGATCGATGTGTAGGGTACCGTTTTGGTTAAGAAGAGTGCGTTAAAACGGGAGAGAATCTATTTCCTGCAGATTGATGAGAAGTGCGTTGCTTTTGAAGAACGGCAGTTGTAGTTTTAAACCACCTTGCAGTTTGTCTCTTGTTAATTGGTACATTGGAATACGTGCTGGTAGCCAACCAAATATGAAGGATCCTATTGCTGATGTTAAGCGAGCAGAATGCATGTTTTTAGGTGGAATTATCGAGGAAATATACCACACCTTCGCTGTGATGAATGTGTTTACCAATATTATTTTTTGTTGCAGGTTGAGATTTCGCATGTTGTGCATCCAAATAAGTTGATTACTTTAGAGACGAAAGAGTCCCAGTACAACGTTACTATCTCTCGCACTGAGTCAACGAATATAACGCCAAGAACCTTTATTGTTTCAAATGTGTGCAGTCCCGGCACCGTAAAGGTGTCCCCATCCAAAGATCCGAAATCAATAGCCGCTGTTTTATGTCGATTTAATTTCGCCCCGGCTACTATTTCGAAGCGGTTGAAACAACGTTCAATCGTTTCTATTATCGTGGCCAGCACAGTAGATCATCTGCGTAGCCTACAGAAACATCATCTCCACATGCACGCTCTAATCGTTCAACGAGAGGGTTGATGTAAATCACAAAAAGGAGCATCGACATCGGATCTCCTTGTCGCACGGATCGTTCAATTCGGAATGGTTGTGACAGATGTCCATTCACGAGTAGTTGGGACGTGGATGTGGTTTCCACTCGAGAGAGCCAGCCAACGAAACTCGGACTGATTTCTATGGAGAGTATAGTTCGGTGCAGGAATTGATGAGAGACCCGATCGAAGCATTGTCCAAATCGAATGAGATCAATTTCCCTCTCTGCTTCAACGTGATCAGCTGTGCTAAACGGTCTTTAAGCGAGAGTGTTACTTGGAAGATAGTTTTGCAATTGTTGGAACATTTTTGCGCGTCACTCAACACTGGGTGATTTAGGAGAACGAGTTCTAGTCGTGTTTTCATCACTAGGCTCAAAATTTTATAGGCATTTAGTAAGCTGATCGGGCGATACCCTCTCATAGACTCGTCGTTTCCTTTCTTTTTCACTAATACGATTATGCCTTCGGTAAAGGGCGGAGTAATATTGATGCCATTAGAGCGATACATCGCCTCCTTCTCTTTTATCGTCTTCGTTATCCACTCGGGGTTTCTTTCCTGGTTGACGAGAGCGAAGTTGCCTTTTGGAGCTAGATGAGTCGACCGACGAGTTTGTCTCGTTACCGTCAGCTTTATCTAGCGTATTTCTGCGTGTCACTGTGTTGGTGGATGGTTGGTATTGATCGAGCGCTATAACCTTGGTCGTCGTTTCGCCATTGGCTGGACGTGCTTCTGTCGATCCAGTGGTTAGAGAAGGAAAGTTTTGTTCGGTGTTAGCCGGTAATAGTTGCTTTTGCTGCAGTTTGGGAATTTGTTTCGGTGGCGGCATGCTTGCCGACTTAACCGAGAGTGTAGCTACCTGTTTTGCTACCGAAGGACTTGTATTTGTGAGATTTACGTTGGGAGATTTCATCTGCTTTGCGGCGTCGGCGTATGACTTCTCGAGGGAGGAGTTTTTTGTTTTGCACACAAGTAGCTCCTATATGTATATGTTCACGGCAATGCCGGCATGTTCAAAGTAAGACACTTGTGTCACTTCACAATCGATCGTTACCCACGAATCAATATTGCGCTTCACTAGCATTTTTACCTGGAAAGTCATAGTCCGCTCTTGTTTTCTGCTCTCGTATGTCGATAACGTCACCATATTTTCCCAGAAACTCATGTATTTTCTGGTCCGATACATCCTCTAACATGTCGAAGAGGCGCACTTCTACTGCTCCCTCCTTTAGGGTAATCCGTAGGAGGTATTTTTTACCGTCCACTGAGATTTCGTTTTTGTTGTCGTATTCTTAACAGATTCGTTGTGCTATTGCGAGGTCGGCGACCTTTATAAACGAAACATCAAGGGCTCTGCTGTTCTGGATCCGTAGCACTTCACCTTTCTTCAGACCCAGGATAGTCGCACAAAATCTGTGCACACGTGCAATGTCCGGCTTTTTCGGAATATTGGAGAAGTCTATTCTAAACGTATTTTCCCGACGTCCCATCGCGGATTCTTTTGGACGCGCAGCGACACAGAACGGCTCAACGATGAGCATAGAGAAAATAAATCAATGTATACTTGATATCACGCCTCGCTTGTAACTTCCGTTTCGATAAAAAAACATTTGTTCATCTCGGAGGATGAGCGCTCACTGAACATGGAAGCTTCCACAGCAAACCCGGCAACCAACAAGACATAGCAATTTTTTTTAAGACAACACATTCAATACGGAATTAGAATCTAGGTTAATTTATGGGTTACTGTTATTATTAGAAAGGTATTAAAATCCAGATTTAAGTCTTATTTTTAGAAAAGAAAGACAGGAGTACACGTCGGGAAAACTAGCTCGGGTAGCCGGGGAAAGGAGCTGCAGCATGAATACGGGACGACCGACCGGTTACTACTCGGAAACGATTCCAGTAATAAAACGGAAATATGACTTCTGAAGTAATGGAGACGAGGGTGGTAAGGCACCATTAAGATATAAATATGGCGTAGAAGCTAGTTGTGGGACAGTTTGGAAAAAGCATATACAGTCACCGAAATTAACAACCTGCAACCTCGCATGCCGCAACTCCACTAACAGTCTTCTTTCCACAGATAAAGATGGGTAGTCTGCCTGGCCTTACGGATTAAAAAGGTGCGAGTTACCTTAACAACTAGTTGTAAAAAAAAACTTAGAACTCTTAAAAAGTCAAACTTCAACTAACAGAAAGAACAAATATGTTAATGAAAAAAAATATCATACACAAAGATACGACACTGAAAAAAAAGTTGCATAAAGATACGACAATGTAAAAAACACAAATGCAATTATGAAGAAGAAATATATAATAATACACACACAGGGACCGCCGTAAGTTTAGGAAATTTAATTCACGTATAGCAAAAACGAGAACAAGAAGAAAAAAAATCCCATGTGTAAATAAGTAGGGCAACAGTAATTAAAACCACAGAAATTGGTTACCAAGCTACAAACATTATTGTCACACGCTGAGACATTCGACTTGATGTTTACACTGCAAGAAACATCAAGCTCAGTAAGTAAGGGGGCATGCAGGGCCTTCAGAAAATTTTTCTTTAAATTTGCCAGTATTGTAGAAAAGTAGGAAGTTGTGAAGGGAGCTCGTCAAGCGAACTCTCATATCAGCGTAGCAGCAACCTTGATGTAGAAACTTTGTTATAGAAGCATAGACACTTCCAAGCATTAGTCAGCGCAACGATGTTGTAGAAACTTTGTTATTAAAGCATGGACATTCCCAGCATTAGTCAGCGCAATGATGTTGTAGAAACAAATTCATTTTAACGGGCACTAGTCACTGCCACTGGCATAGTGACAGAGGTCTCGGCATTCTGGAGAAAGTCGGATAAACTTTCGCCTTAAATCGCAAGCGCAGCTTTTACTAAAATATTCCTGCTTCACCCGAAGTAAAAGTTAGGAGTCCGCGAAAGTAAAACGTCAGTCGCAGATGTCGTGAAGTCGGAGTTTCAGAATCGTTCTAACGAAATATTTTCATATAATCACGCACTTTCGCCTAAATACACCCAAGTGACCACTGGTGCGTGCTAGTAAGCGAACACTTCTGTGATTTAATTTTTCAATTTATAGAAGGTAACGATGGCCTTGCAATGACAATCTTTTTTGCAGCAAAGAAAAAATAAATTTTAACGATAAATTGCGCTGTTACTGAATGCGTGTGCTCCACGCTTCTCTTATGCGTACCGTACATCAGAGTCCTCATTGGCGTGCACACTTCGGAGATAATATCTTCATCCACCTCTGAGAATTTCAGAGCTCTGGAATCAGAACAAATTGGCTCAAATGGCACGCGCCCCTTGATATTTGGAGATTTGTGCCTTGCCATCAATTTGTTTTAGCGTCATTTTCCCGATATATAAGAGGGAAGGATGCAAGGAAATGGTAAGGGTTGGACTAGGAGGATGGAAAAAATTGACGACACAAAAACACAAAAAAGCAGAAGTAAATTCTGCATCCCTAAGGGATGCTGAACAATCTGCTGAGGATCACATTTAGTGGAAGCAGAAGTAAATTCTGAACCTCTACGAGGTCCAGAACAGTCTGCTGTAAAACCTATTTAGTTTTTTTGCTATGTGCGTACTTTCTGATGAATGATGTACAGTTCATAAAACCTCCAACCCCCGAGAGGATTTAGAGATTTTACAAAAGCGACACCATTCTGTACTTCCGGAAGAATGCAGAACGATTCGCAGTATGTACGAGCAGAAGTAAATTCGGTACCCCATAAAGGATGCAAAACAATCTGCTAAACCCTATTTAAGGTTAATACAGAAAGGATTCATTCACTCCAGGAAGAACGATGAACCCTTCTGACTATAGCTCCTTACCACATTGGGTGAGAAACGAAAGAATATCCTTTATATGTAGCACTGCATACACAGACTCAACCATGTATGGAGAACCAAAAACCCGGATACGTAATTGAGTCAATGCGGGACAGTTACATATAAGATTATATGAAGTACCATAATCGCATTCACACAAATCACACGAATAATACTCAGCACGTTGAATAGTGTGTCGGTAGGATCCATGGTACTAGCCATGCAATTATTCTGTACACTAAGAATCGGCTGCGAAAAGGAATGTAATGCCAGGACTATGCTTACGTTGAATAGTAGCCATGTGATAATTGAGTTTGCAATGTCCAGTCAGAGCTCTGACCAGAATACTGCAATGATGCTTGGAAAAATGCAGTAGACACTTTGACATTTTCAGATTTAAATCTGGTAGAAATGCTTTTGTCTGAGCGCAAGTTTGCAAGCTGCGCCAGTTGCTGGCATGTTTTGATGCAGCCCAAGAACGAATCTTGTGCTTTATCTAACTAGTTGAAAATGGTAAAGCTATTTCGGGACCAACGAAATCATTCGTTACACCAGCTCTAGCCAACGCATCAGCTTATTCATTTCCAGTAATACCAGAATGGCCGGATACCCATAAGAAGTAAACAACATTTGTCGACATGCGATTACTGTAAATCATTCGAACTAAGTGCTTTTAAGACTGCCTGACTGTCGGAACAAAAATAAATTCGTTTACAACAGATCCTCTGCAGAAGTGCCGATTGTATTCCACACAGAATCGCGTAGATTGCTACTTCGAACACTGTACAGTATCTATCAAGTGAATGAGACTGCTCTAGCCTCATTTCACGACAGCATACACCAGCACCAGCACGACCATTCAACAGAGACCCGTCCGTATAACAAACTATGTGTTTTTTTAAAGATATTTTAATTCAGGCCTATTTGAGTACAAGCTTTACGTAACCGAATTAGCCGATTTTTTAAATAATAAATTTTTTGATGTGGATCTCGTTGTCACTCTTTATCTAGGAAGAGAAGAGCTTCCATTTCCCTCCTGCGAGGATTGATTGGCACTTTGTTCGTGGCTCGTCTCGTCATCCATTGCCTCATCGGTTGTATTGTTGTTGGCGTCCGTCTTCGTTTCGTTTTCCTTGCTGTTCGTAGTCTTGAGCTCGTTGCTAGTTGCTTTAGATGCGCCTTGTTGTACATTGGTTGTAGTTGCTGGTTGGTTTGATGGTGAAACATGAGTACTGCCCTCACTAGTTTTCGTTGTTGAACGGTTGACCTTGTCTTTGTTTGAAGATGTTTTTTTCGTAGTTTCAGTGCAAGGTATACCGTAGTGTGCAGGTTGTTCACAAAACTGACATGTAACGACAACATTTTCCAAATCAATATTGATTTCAATTGTTGGTTGGTATCCGTAAAATCTTGTCGCCAAGCCCTTCATAGAGGTCCCAGTTTGAATATTTGGGATTACGATATGTGATAATATCAAATTTTACGTTTAAATGATCAAAGAAGATGTACTTAGGATCAGACAACGAAGGTTCGAGCTCAACGAAGACGAGCCAATTCACCAACTCATGCTCAATTCTATCAAAACAGAGAGTTACGTCCAAAACCTCCTCTCTTCCAGATCTCGCAAAAGTTAGACGGTTTACTGCATTGACTATGTGCAGGTTTGTACTGCTCAAAAATTTCATCATATCAGAGCCTCTCAAATTTATATCTGTGCTGCCCCAAATGATATGGTGAGCATTTATGTCACTGCCGATCATAAGCGGTAAATCACTTTTGCAGTATGATACAACCTTTTTGAAGTCATCGCTCTGCGAAGGTTGGCTATGCGCAAATATGCCGAACAATAGACATATTTCCTGTCTATGCCATCAATAGTCATACCAACTGTGACAGCACAAATATCCTTGTAAGCTCCGATATGAGAGAAACATCGAGAGCACTATTTGCAAGTATGCATGCATGAGGCATTTCACGTAGATTTGTCATACCGTTCTTGTTGAAAGGAAAAAAGACTGGGTTTAACAACTTTCCAACGTAGAAGTTTTTCTTTAGGAAATATGGTTCTTGAACCAAAGCTATAGAAGCTTTACCTTCTTGCAGAAGTCTGGATAGATTTATAGTTGCTGTACGATTATGCTGGAGATTTATTCGTGCTACTCTAACCATTATCAATTAATGAACACTCCATCTCCAGCAGTTATCGTACAATAACTAGAAGAAAAAAAATATATTGGCTTATAAACGCCTATAGAGAACCATGTAAGGATTTCTTTTAAATGTTTTAATTATTTAAATCCCACGAGTTGAGAAGAAATAAGTCGTCCACTGTGCCAAAGCCTCGCTTAACACAGTCAGTCATCGGCACGGAAATACACCTTGACTTAGGAGATAATATTTTTGTGGCCTTTTACAACATGGAACAGGAAACCAGTGGATCAATTCTTGGTAAAAAATAATTCCGCCGGATGCCACACGGCTTACCTGTTTGGTGGACTTATACCAACGGTTCAGGTTGACCGTAACAGTATTCTTAGCCAGTTGGGAAACCGCAACCGACACTACACGGCTATAGGCTATAGGCTGCTCAGAGATTGAAGTTTGCATTGATGGTCAACTTCCATGGCCGAGCAGCCACACAACGAGACGATAGAGCAAAAAGAAAGAGGTCCTAGGTGACTTTCTTGTGGTAGTCTCCGATATTTACCGACATTTCGCGGCCAATAATGTACGAGTTTATCCAGTCAAGGAACCTTCCCTGGAAAAGGCAAAAGCCATGATTAATCTTGTCAAATGCTGCTGATAAAGCAGTACAACTAAAGACAGTCCCAGAAAGTATGGACGCACTTTGATTTCGATGTAAATAATTCACAAGTGTTAGATATTCAAATTTTATTCGATATACTGATAATATTAGACTACAACAACAGAATATTATTCTCAACATTTGCTACTTAGCCATTGTAGACTAGCAGGCACACCTTCTTGCGAACGTTCCTCATTAAATTCCGTACAGACTTCTTGGCGACGAGTTTTGACACTTTTTTCCAATCTTTTTCGAACTGTTGAATGGTTTCGGCTGCCGAGACATGTTTCCTAAGATGTGCCTTCGTTAATGCCCAAAATTCCTCAATTGGTCGAAGTTGTGCGCAATTTGGTGGATTCATGTCTTTTGGGACGAAAGTGACATATTTGGTAGTATACCATTCTACCGTTGATTTCGAGTATTGGCAAGAAGCAAGCTCTTGCCAGAAGACAACAGGATTTTTGTGGATTCGAATCATGGATAGAAGTCGTTTTTGTGAACATTCCTTGATGTATATTTCGCTGTTCGTTGAAGCAGTGGTGATAAAGGGTTTCGAAATTTTACCGTATAATATTGTGGTCCCGGCAAAGATTTGTAATCAAGTTTTATGTAGGTTTCGTCGTCCATGATTATGCAGTTCAAATTTCCAGCAATAATCGTATTGTACAGCTTTCGAACGCTCGGCCTGATCGATGCTTCTTGTTTTGGACTACGTTTTGGTTGTTTCTGTTTCTTATAGGTTCGGAGATTCAAACGTTCTTTAGCACAAAGAAAATTCGACTTCGAAGTGCCCACTTTTTTGGCCACATCCCGAACTAAAACCTCCTTCTTTTGCTCGAACGCCTTCAGTATGAGCTGCAGCGAAACATGAAGTTCATGACGATCAACTCAAACAACTTGGAAGCTTCACTCAATGACGCAATACCGCGATAGTTCGAGATGATATGCTTGTCGCCTTTCTTGTGCACAGGAAACAATGTTGACTTTTTCCAAATGTTAGGGAATTTTCCAGAAGACAGCGAACAATTGAACACATAGGCTAGTGGAGCTGCAATGCTGTAAGCACATTTTTTTAGCATTATTGATGGAATACCGCTAGGGCCTGGATTCGAAGAGTATTTGAGATTTTTACACGCTTCAATAACATCGTCAAATGAAACACTGGCTGGAAAACCCACCGATGGATAGTAAGGTATGTTATTAGCAGCGTTTTCGATTGCTTCGTAGTCAAGGTTATCGTTACTTAATACACTGCCAAATTGTTCACGGAAAAGGTTACAAATACTCTCAGTCGTAGTTGCTTCGACATCACCGTAGACCATGGAACTCTGAAGCCCACTTTCCTTTCTCTGCTCGTTTACATACTTCCAAAAAGCTTTAGGATTATTTTTCAGATTGTCTTGTACCTTCTTCTGGTAAGCTGCGAATAATGGTCTGTTAAGGCGTTTGTATAAGTTATTTAAAGCTAAATATCGAGATTGAAGGTAATCGGTTCGGTATTTCGAAAATTTCTTCAGAGCGGTTTTTTTTTGCAGTTTTCAATCGTTTGAGTCGCTCACATGCCCATTTAGGCTGAGGATGAGAGTTTGTAATTTCTGGAACAAATTGGTCGATGGCATAAAGCAATACGTGGCTCAGTTTTTTCGCAGCTTTGTGAGAGTCACAATGGAGAAGTACTTTGTTCCAATCAATGCTTTCAAAAAATTGATTCATTGATATAAAATCAGATTTACGAAGTTGTATGATATTGCTTCTGTAACTTCATTAAATGTAACAGGTTGGCTGCGGAGAAAGTTGAAGTAAAGCGGAGGGTGATGAGTACAGCTTTTGACTAGGGGAATGGGGGCTTTCTGAACTGAAATAGTATTTGCGATTTCATTGCTGGAGAAAAAAAAGATCCAGAATTCGATTGTTATCATTAGTACATCCATTCAATTGAACTAAATCGGCTGTGCTATACTCGTCCAACAGCTGAGTAGCCAACGCTCCAATAGATGAACGACTAACATCGGGGAACAGGTAGCGAGATGAATGGAATTGCCATAGTATTCCACTGAAATTGAAGTCGCCTAAAATCACGATGTTATCGGATGTTTGCATTTGAGAGACGATCCAAGACATGGATTGCAAGTATTCATTTATAAATTGAGGGGCAATGGAGCTAGGTTTACATCCATTGTCATTGTCATTGAAGAGCTAGGTTTACATCCTTATTATTGATTCCATGAGTGGCTGGCTGGTTAAACTCATGGAGTTCATGATCATTGGTCGAACCGGCAACAGCAACAGATAGCTGGAAGTGTAGTCCACTTTGAGCGTGTGTAGTATCTATCGAAGCCTCGGTAGGACATATACTTGTTATGTGTTTACCTGACAGAGCAGGAGAATCAACTGACTCATTCGATCTCGTTTGAACATCGTCATCTAGAAGGGCACCATGCATTGATTGCTAAGTAGTGTAATCAATTCTCAGTTTGGCTTTTTCTAGTCGCTTTTTGGGAACTCCAAGAGTGATGACTGATATCAAGTTTCTCGGCGTATGAAGGATTCAAATGCTCATCCTGGTTGTGACAATTAATGCAATTGGCAATATCAGAAACACATTCGTTGGCTTCGTGAGCCTCTGCGCATTTTGGGCAACACAGCTGTTTCACGCATGTTGCCGCCTTATGTCCATATTAGGTGCATTTATAGCACCGCATGACGTCAACAACTTCAAAAACTCTACACCGCTGCCAGCCGATATTGATTCGTTTTAATTTTGTCAATTGATAAAACGATAGAGCATCGGTTTCCGCTATGACTGTTGATCCACTATTGTTTCGGGTTTGTTCAGCACTCTGATAACTTTCAAATAACTTGTATCAGGAAAATTATTTTGAAGTTTGATTGTTTCAACGATTTTCTCCTCTGATAATTCGTCTCCAATACCGACAATTTTTAATCTTGGCCGTAGTGGTCTCAGTAGTTCGATGTCGTAGTTCTCGTGCAACAAGGTTTTGGCACTAGCTATCAGTTTTAGTGCAAGCTCATTCGAGTCAAAACGTACTGAAACCTCGCCGGTATTGCGTTATTGTACTTCATTCACAGAAAAGGTAACTGGGTCGAATTACACGCGAATTAGCTGTTTTGTTGCTTCAATCGGCTGGGTTTTCTTCGGCTTGAACAGAACAGTTTGTTTAATTTTAATGATAGTTTCGTTACATGATACTCCAGTATTCTGAAGTGTGGCTAGTCTGGGTTTTATCGGTTTTTAGAAAAGCCGTTTTACGTCTCTTTCCGGATCTCAACAATCCACTATTGTCAGTAAGATTCGTTGTATTGTCACTGCTTGATAAATCAGTGGCTTTTCGTTTATTTTTTTTTTTTTTTCAAATAAAATTTTTTATTAGGCTCATTTGCTTTAGCTTAACGTGGCCGATTGTCTTGTTGTTAGGGAGAGAGAAAGGGATGCCGTATTACGGGGCGGCATACTCCCCAGTTAGTAAGGGGACATAGGGAGGGTGGGACCTACACAGTATTGAATTGAAATTTGAATACATCATTGGTTTGTGGCATACATCTTTTAGACACATTTTGCGTTCGATGAATCTTCATGTTTTTCAGCTTGTAGCAATGAAGAGATTATTCTGGATTGGGATGCTTCGTTGGTGTGTTCTGACGTTGATGTGACGTTTTTGGGTAGCTTCCAGCAACTCAGTCAGTTCAAGGCAGGTGCATGCTCCGAAGCATCGTTTACACAGGCCATACTTCCAGCAACGTAAAGAAGAGTGCGGTAGAGCTGTAGACGAGAAAGAGATAGGGAGAGCACTAAATTTGAGCATTGATAGTTTTCAAGAAGTTATAGATGAGAGTCATATAAGGAAGATTTCGAGTTGCCAAGACGTCGCGGACTGGTACGAAGGGTGGTATACCTCGGGCCCGAAGGGAACCTATGAGTTGGGACCTGGCATCACAATACTCGACACATGTCCAAACAACATGTTCGATGTCATGATAACCCTCACCGCAAACGCAGACACCACTCTCAGCGAGCCCCACACGACGGAGATGCGCGCTGAACATATAATGATTAGACATGAGCCTTGACATTACACGAATAAAGTCTCGGCTCACGTCTAACCCCCGGAACCAAGCTTTCGTCGATACCTGTGGGACTATTGAGTGTAACCATCGTCCCAGAGTTCCACTATTCCATGTATTCTGCCAGCTGGCTAGAGTTTTCTGACGACAGCAACTGAAAAATTCATTGAAGCAGATTGGTCTTTCATATATATCACCTTCTAGTGCGCCCACCTTGGCTAACGAGTCCGCCCTCTCATTGCCCCGTATGGAACAATGTGAGGGGACCCAAACCAAGGTAATCTGGTATGATTTTGCAGATAAAGCACTCAATTGTTCCCGTATTTTCCCCAGGAAACACGGTGAGTGCTTTCCAGGCTTCACTGAACGGAGAGCCTCAATGGAACTGAGACTGTCCGATACAATGAAGTAGTGATCTGTGGGCAGAGTGTCAATGATCTCAAGGGTATACTGAATTGCAGCTAGTTCTGCGACGTAAACTGAAGCTGGATCACTGAGTTTATAGGAAGCGGTGAAATTTACATTGAATATACCGAAGCCAGTGGACCCGTCTAGATATGATCCGTCAGTGTAAAACATTTTATTACAGTCGACTTCTTTAAATTTATTATTAAAAATTTTTGGGATCTCTTGAGGGCGTACAGGATCCGGGATTCCACGAATTTCCTCTTTCATGGATGTGTCGAAAAACACAGTAGAATTAGAAGTATCCACAAAATGAACACGATTGGGAACAAACGAAGAAGGATTTATATTCTGAGCCATGTAGTCAAAATACAAGGACATAAAACGGGTTTGTGAATTAAGCTCGACGAGCTTTTCAAAGTTTTCTATCACCATCGGATTCAAAATGTCGCATCGGATTAGCAGTCGATATGAGAGATCCCAGAACCTGTTTTTCAACGGTAAGACGCCCGCCAGCACTTCAAGACTCATCGTATGGGTTGATTGCATGCAACCCAAGGCAATACGTAAACAACGATACTGAATTCTTTCCAGTTTAATGAAATGAATATTCGTAGCGGAGCGGAAACAGAAACATCCATATTCCATTACTGACAATATCGTCGTTTTGTACAACCTGATCAGGTCTCCCGGGTGAGAGCCCCACCAAGTTCCGGTTATTGTACGAAGGAAATTGATTCTCTGTAGGCATTTTCGTTTCAAATACCTAATGTGACATCCCCAGGTACCTTTGGAATCGAACCAGACCCCGAGATATTTAAATGTGAAAACCTGAGCTATGGTTTCACCCCCTAGTTGAAGCTGTAATTGCGCAGGTTCTCGCTTCCTTGAAAATACAACCAGCTCAGTTTTCTCCGTAGAGAACTCGATACCCATTTGAAAAGCCCATGTCGACAAGTTGTCGAGGGTATCTTGCAATGGTCCTTGGAGATCGGCAGCTTTGGGTCCTATAATAGACACAACACTGTCGTCGGCAAGTTGTCTTAGCGTGCAAGATGTGTTGATACATTCATCAATGTTATTTACGTAAAAGTTGTATAAAAGGGGGCTTAAGCATGAGCCCTGAGGAAGACCCATGTAACTGAATCGCTTTGTCGTCAAATCACCATGCTCAAAATGCATGTGTTTCTCGGACAATAGATTATATAAAAAGTTGTTCAAAACTGGTGAAAGACCATGCTGATGCAACTTCTCAGATAGAACGTTAATGGAAACTGAATCGAATGCCCCCTTGATGTCGAGGAAAACTGATGCCATTTGTTCTTTACGAGCAAATGCCATTTGAATTTCTGTTGAGAGCAACGCTAGACAATCGTTCGTTCCTTTGCCCCTGTGGAACCCAAATTGTGTACCTGAAAGCAATCCATTTGTTTCGACCCAATTGTCTAGACGGAAGAGAATCATTTTCTCCAACAATTTCCGGATACAGGAAAGCATAGCAATCGGCCGATACGAATTGTGATCGGAGGCTGGTTTTCCAGGTTTTTGAATAGTAATAACTCTCACTTCTCTCCATTCGTGTGGGACAATATTACCCTCGAGGAACTTGTTGAATAAATTCAACAAGCGCCTTTTGGCAGAGTCGGGCAGATTTTTCAACAAGTTGAATTTAATTCGGTCTAACCCCGGGGCTCTATTGTTACACGACAAGAGCGCAAGTGAGAACTCTACCATCGAAAACGGTGTTTCGCTTGTATTCAATGTCGCGACGCGGGATATCTTCTGTTTCGGAACAGAATCAGGACATACTTTCTTAGCGAAATCAAATATCCAGCGGTTAGAATATTCCTCGCTTTCGTTCGGGTGATTTCGATTGCGCATGCGACGGGCCGTATTCCAAAGAGTGCTCATTGCTGTTTCTCTCGTTAATCCGTCAACAAACCTTCGCCAGTAACCGCGTTTCTTAGCTTTAATAAGACTTTTCATTTGAAATTCTAACGCTGCGTATTTCCGATAATTATCTGGAGTTCCGTTCTTTCTAAACGAGATGAAGGCTGAAGCTTTTTTCGTTTTCAGCTCTGAGCACTCTTTGTCCCACCATGGGTTGGGAGAACGCATACTAGTTTGCGCGCTAGGTACTCGTTTCGTCTGAGCTTGAATTGCGGTGTCAAGAATCAAGCCAGCCAAAAATGTATACTCTTCCTCCGGAGGAAGCTCCTGTGATGTTTCTAGTTTCTCAGATATCGAGCTCGCGTAACGTTTCCAATCAATGTTTCGTGTGAAATCGTACGAAACATTGATTGTTTCCGATGGTCTTCCACGGTTGGTGATAGAAACTATGATCGGCAAGTGATCGCTACCGTGAGGATCACAGATTACCTTCCACTTGCAATCTAACTGTAGCGAAGTCGAGCAAAGGGATAAATCCAGCGCACTTGGTTGTGCTGGCGGTCTAGGGTTCCGTGTCATTTCTCCCGTGTTTAGAATTGTCAAATTGAAGTTGTCACACAGATCTTGGATTAACGAAGAACGATTATCATCATATAAGCAGCCCCATCCTGTACCATGCGAGTTAAAGTCCCCTAAAACCAGCCGCGGTGAAGGAAGAAGTTCTATGATGTCTGTAAGCCGACGATGCCCTATCGAGACTCTGGGAGGAATGTAGATAGAAGCTATACATAGATCTTTGCCTTTAATATTAATTTGGCAAGCAACAACTTCAATTCCCGGTGTCGAGGGGAGGTTAATACGATAAAATGAATAGCACTTTTTAATCCCTAAAAGTACCCATCCATAAGAGTCTTCTCGGTCCAGGCGGATTATGTTAAAATTATGGAAGTCGAGGTTGATGTTAGAAGTAAGCCAAGTTTCACTCAAGGAGAATACATCGCAATTATGAGTATGTATTAAGTGTTTGAAAGAATCAAGTTTTGGGATGATACTTCTGCAATTCCACTGAAGCACAATGATCATATCTTCGATTCTCAGTGGTAAATTATCCATCAAAAGATACGATCGCTGCAAGGAGGGGCCATTGTTCAGTCAACTGTTTTAAAAATGTCCTTACTGTTGGCAGTAGAGCAGTTAGGAAGCTTTTCAGAGGATCAGTAATATTGAAGGCTGTTAATATCCAGTCCACGATATCAGAAAATTTCAATAATCCAGCGTTTGTTGGATTTTCTGGTTGTGCTTTGGGGTCATTCGGGTTTTTTGATGCCCCAGGAAGTGCTGGGTACTCCTTATCATCCCTAAGTTTTTTGAACCCAGGAGGTGTTTGCTTCGGTTTTGAGTCAGCACTTTTTGTTTCCGTTTGGTTCTTTTGTGACGAAGAGGACAGTCTGAGGCCTTTACGAGGAAGCTTGGGAGAAGCCAGATTTTGTCTTTTCCTGCTTCCTTCAACCTGTGTGTAGGAAGGTCCTTCGCCTGGGTCGTCAGAGGTATCCTCTTCAACTGGCAAGATTGCAAACGGGTTCTCAGGGGTCGATGGAGTGGTTCTTTTTAAGATTTCCGCATAAGAACGTTTGGAACGTTCTTTCACGAATCGCTTCAATTTCTCCGCACGCTGTATGTACGTAGGGCACACCGAAAGATCATGAGGTTTCTCCCCGCAGTAGCAACACTTTTCCACTGCTCTTCTGCAGAGATCGTCCTCATGGGCCTCTCCGCATTTGCCGCATCGCAGTTTGTTGCAACAATAGGTTGCCGTATGACCTAACTGTTTGCAGCTTGTAAAATGCATTACCCGTGGTACATACAGCCGAACAGGTAGACGAACTCCACTCACTACCAAATAATTTGGAAGTGCAGATCCGGCAAAAGTCACGCGAAATGAGTCCGATTGGTAAAATTTACCATCTATCGATTTGGAGTGCAATTGCTTGCACTCGGGGGGTCCGGTAACTTTTTGGCGGGCAGGCAATATCTTAGAGGGAGATGGAGGCATCGGAGAGGGAGATGGCATCGGAGAGGGAGATGATATCGGAGGGGGAGATGGTATAGGAGGGGTAGATGGCATCTCGGAAGCAAACTCAGCCTCTAAATGTTCTTCGTTCATTCGTTCAGCTTCGCCCTCCTCCGAGACACCCCCACTGTCATCAATATTCATATTTAAAGTGCGGGAGTAAAGAAGTCTCCCGCACTTGAAATGAGAAAGAAAGAAATAAAATGAAAAGAAAATATATGAATAGTAAAAGTTGAAAGAAAAAGTTTGAGAAAATACTTAACAGTATGTCACGGTAAGCTGTTAGGTGAGTTGCTCCTTCACTCCTTCGTTGTGCTTCAGCGTGACCTTGACTCAGGATTTGGCTGCTGCGATGCGGGTAGCAAACAATAGAAATAACTGCTGCCCGAGGATAGCACAATAGCGTCTACTGTTGATACCGATACAAAACCGGTGCACAGACAGAACTCACTTGCGGGGATGCTACTTTTTATCACTTTTATTTAATGCCTATACTACAGCCTCTGCTGTGATAGGCACCTTCGTCTTACCGATGTCGATTGTTAAAAAAACGCGTGTGCTCACTTCGAACATTCGGTTACGAATGAGCTTTTCGTTTATAACTTTTTCAATGACAGTAGTAAAAATTTCTTTAGTTTGAGCAACATTCTCTAAAGTAGATTGAATACGAAGTACTACACGGGCTTCTACTTCTTGGCATCGCGATTTAATCGTGTCCAAAAATTTCGGTTCAAGATCATTCACAGCGGTGGAGATTATATAAATTTTACATAGCGGTTCTGAACACATCTTCAACACATCGTTTAACGTGGTTTTATTCTTATGGCAGTCGAAACACATATACTTCAAGCCAATATTTATTTGCATCAAACCCAAACAAGCACTACTCAAATCAGGACATTTCATATGAAGCTCTTGATTACAACCACCGAAACAATAAATCCGATCGGTTTCAGAAATAATACGCGCAGAGCACACACGGCATTGACCAGAAGTCTTTCTCTTCCTCTTCGCCCCAGTGCGGGCAACACAACAGCGAATTATGCCGTCCGATTACTTGTTATTTAGGCTTCTCGGTTCAGCTGAAATATAGTAAACAATTTTGACGATAACTTGGTGATTCAATGTAGCACACACAAGAGAATAGTTACTAGTTAAAGCACGTTCCGGGATCTACAATCCAGTACAATTGTAAACTTTAGAATAAAGGAAATCACGGCAAAATATACGATATAGTTTCCATAATCAATTTGACAGCTCGTTTGTTTGTCAACTTAATTCAATCTACATTTCAACTTAAGACATCATTTGCACCCACAATTCTATAATTTTTTTGTATTGAAAATTGAAAACCTATTTGTGTTGTGTAATGGGGAAAAGGAACTTATATACTAATGGGTAAAAGGAAGTAAATGTGTAATGGGGAAAAGGAACTTATATACTAATACAGAGAGCGAATCGATTCAATAGAAAATGGTATCGATTTTTGGCGGAATTTGCTTATAATATTATGTGACATTATATCTAATGGTTCTATATTTGTGAGTTTGTGTACCTCATTTTTACTAAACCAGGGAGGACGCTTTAAAATCATATTCAGAAATTTATTCTGAATCCTTTGAAGGGTTTCCTTCCTGATGGAACAACAACTTGACTAAATTTTTACTACATTACTGGTCCAAAAATTTGTTTATAAATTAATAATTTATTCTTTAGACAGAGCTCAGAATTTCTGTTTATAAGAGGATATAAATATCACGATATTGATCATGTCGTTTGGGCATGCGTGGAGTATCGTGATGTCCGATCTCAACTAATTAATTCTTTGCGTGCCAAAAGTGGACTATCCAATGTCCCAGTTCGCGATATTCTAGCTTGTCTTGACCTTCCTTACATGAAACTTCTTTATCATTACATAAAGACAATTTAATATTGACCCTTTTAAAACTTAGTTCTGACTCCAACTGCGTCCATTAATTAATCTGATAGCTAAATTTAAATAGAAATGATGTGCTGATACAAACAAACTCGAAATAGTTTATGAAATTATCAACAAAATGTATAAAAATTTCAGCTTATTTTAAAATTTATAGCAGTTAATCGTTTGGTTCAATTAATATTCTATGCAGAACATAAGAGGAATATGTTTTATTAAATTCAAATCTAAATGTTACTAAATATTTGAATTATATAAGGATAAGAATTCTATGTAAAAGTGATGCTACCGCGAAGAAAACTTATGTAAACTGGCTTACGAAATAAACTTAATTATTAAAAAAGAGGATATAAGCATTTCATATATTTATTACACTTTGCCTAGATTCCTTTAATGTGATACTTGAAAGCGAGTTTTTTTATACGTTAAATCTAAGTATTTTGCCATTCAATTTGGTAATGTGAAGAAAAGGAGCGCTTGGCTGAATAGGAAAGACTACAATTTTGCAATTTTGCTTTTTGAAAGATAATCACATAAAATATTGAAGGCTACTAACCGGAACTGGAAGTCGGATCGAGATAGAATTCAATAGCGATCTATGAGTTCATAAAACCTTTCGTTTGAATCTAAGTTTGTGAAAATCTCTCTCGTTATCTTTGAGAAAAGTGAGTGATAATTTTTTTCATTTGTTTTGGTTCATATTACCCCGGAGCCGGAAGTCGGATCGAGAAAAATTCAATAGCGATCTATGGGACCGTAAGACCTTACATTTGAATCTGAGTTTGTGAAAATCTGTTCAGCCATCTCTAAGAAAATCGAGTGACATTATTTGTCACATACATACATACATACACACACCGACATTTGCTCAGTTCGTCGAGCTGAGTCGAATGGTATATGACATTCGGCCCTCCGGATTTCGGTTTAAAAGTCGGTTTTCACAGTGAAAAAAAAAAGTTTTAAAACTTTAAACCGACTTTTAAACCGACGGTTTAAAAGTCGGTTTTCACAGGCAAAAAATTATTCTTACATAATTCCGATCTTCATGATAAAGTTGCTGCGGATAGTTTTTTTTTTTCGTCCAAAACGGACGAAACGGCTGTGTCTTCAAATTTAAAAATGTAACAAGAATCAAAGTATATTTTAATTACATAGGCCGCTACTTATAATTCGGGATGTGGGCACACTAATGTCAATAGCTAAACTCTGACAACACCAAAATAAAGTTTGACATTTTTTAATATAAACATACTCAGAACGTTTTGATGTACAAGCGCTATTTGTGTTGTTGACAGTGAGTTAAAAAATTAATTTGACTGAAAATGGAAATTTAAAGAAAAGGATTTCGTTGGATTATTTTTCACAATTTTCGACGTTGATTATCTCACCAAGAGTGTGTCGATGAACTTAGTTGCATGTGCAGCGCCTTTAGCAAATTTTCCTTTTAATTTGCTAGTAAGAAGGCAGGAAGTTATGAAAGAAACTCGTCAAGCGAACTCTCATATCAGCGTAACCGCAGCCTTGTTGTAGAAGCATTAGTCAGCGCAGCGATGTTGTAGAAACAAAGTCATTTTCACGGACACTAGTCACTGCCACTGGCATAGTGATAGTGGTCTTGGCTTCTGGTAGAACTTCGGGAGAAAGTCGGATGAACTTTCTACTTAAAATCGCAAGCTCAACTTGTATTAAAATCTTTAGGCTTCACCCGAAAGTAAATGTTAGGAGTTTAAAAACCCATAGTTGGAAAGAGTTAGGATTTAGTCAGTTCGAAGAGTTCGCGGTAAATAGCCGTAAGTCTCGGGCGTCGACCTGTATACAGTTCAAGCTGAGTCGGTTTCAGAGAGTCCACGAAAGTTCAACGGAAGCCGCGGATGGAATATTTTCCCGCAGTAGTGCAATTCACTATAACGGAAAAGGTAATCAAGTAGTGCAGTATACTATACCAAGAAGGTAATACCGAAGAATAGTTTATGTCCAATAAGTGTGAAATAACAGAGACGTCTAAATGTAGTTATAATAGAGCCGTGTAGTCAAAATAAAATAATATGATAAGCAAAAGAAGTGGATTCGAAAGTGCGATCACGCTTGCTACTATAGTGTAAAAGGGAAGAAACGCTTGAAATAGAACAGTGTAAATGCATGTAAACAGAACCGTGCTGCTAAGTGTACAGTAATTAAACAAGAAGCTTAAAGAAGCAAAAGGAAATTATCATTTCACCGAAAGGAAACCCTTTTACATTTTCCTTAAGCAGCCGCTCGGGCCTAAGTGGCTACACATGACGGCTACACATGACGATTGGCATTACATTCCTTTTGTGGAATTTGGCCTTCCTGTTTCAACAAACTTCGCAGCCGATTCATAGCGTACAGAATCATTGCATGGTTAGTACTACGACGCTAATGACACTAAGAATCCTTCCAGATCGGGGCTTGAACATAAGACAACTGGCTTGTAAGACCAGCGCTCTATGCGTTGAACCGCCAATGATGATGAAGCACTATAAAAAACCACTGTATATCGCTGGTATAGTGAATTCAATCGTGGGCGTAGTTTGGCCGCCAACGAATTTCGTGAAGGTCGTCCAAAATCAGATGTTTTGCCAGAAACCGTCGATGCTGTGCTTGAACTGATAATGCAAAATCGTCATGTGACATACCGTGAGATAGAAGCATTAATTCCAAACGCGTTCATTTAATATTGCATGAACACCTGTGTGTTTCCCAAATTTACTTATGCCTTCTCTCACATACTTTCTATACTTTACATGTTCGCCAATAGGCGTAGCAACTAAAAGAAACTATAGAATGAACTTCAACTCCCCTGATTAGTAGAACCATTATGTAATAATTTTCAGTCGATAGGTCTAGCTAAGTTTCGTGTAAGTAAGGATAGAAACGAATGAAGTAGTCTTTAATGACCTAACCGCCCTTTATATTTTAAAAAGAAATAATCCCCAATAGAATCAGCGCAAATCAATGTTGCTCGAATACCAAAAATGCAACGAACGCCAATGATCATCGTTCGCTTACCTTCGCCTTTGTTCTATAACCGCTCTAATATTCAGACCAGGGATGCCAGGTTCACAGATCAATCTGTGTTTCAAAGATTTTCAATTCTCTGCACAGATTTTAAAAATGACACAGATTTTCACAGATTTCTGAAAATGATCACAGATTTTGGAATAAATCACAGATTTTCAACAGATTTTTGAAATCGAGCACAGTTTAGCACCAAAAAGTACACAGCGGTTGAGGGAGAAGGTACAGAGCGTGTTGGCAGTGAGACCTTTTTTTTTGCTCACCAAATTGATTTCGATCTGCTATTATGGTACGGGAAACGGGCACAGATTTTTGAAAAAATAACCTGGCATCCCTGATTCAAACTTTTCCGTATATTCGAGTGTGAAAAAAGCCGACACTGCTTCGTTGCTCGCATGGAGATCTAATACTTGCAGTGGTTATTCGCATTGAACGTACCCCCGATTGATTAAATGCGAATGTGGAACGAATACGAATAAATATTTCGAGGTGATCGTTAGTGCTGTCTTAGAAACAAGCAAATTAAGACGTTTCCCCCTGCATTAGTACCACAGTCTTGTGTGTATGTGATGAACCATATCTCAGCCCTCTCCCATTGCTCCTACTTCACGAGATATGATGAATTTATCAGATGAAGCATTCGCGAAGAATGGGAATCAACGAAGCAGCTATTCGAATCAATTCGAAGAGTAAAGTAAATGAACGAATGTATAAAACGAATATGCAGGATGTATACCAGAAGCGAAAAATGTAATAGTATATTGGGGTTCTCTACGATTATTGCTTATTCATTTTCACCCTTCTCTCTTTCATGCAGTGAATAGTTCAACGTTGTTCGAGACGGGCGTAAGTAATAGAAGGATATTCGCGGCGGAAATCAATAAATGAAGTAGCTTCACGAGGAATATGTGCAACATTGGCGCAAATAGCGACCGTTAAAAGTGGAAATTAAAAGGTATTACAACCACAGAAACATTTGTACTATTCTTCCAAAAGAAATAATTGTGCAAAAACATAAGATCTGATGTGTTAATTTATAAAACGAGCTGTTTGTGTCATGTTCGATAAGACTGAATTATTGTGAATAGACTGTTAAACCTAAACAGCTGTACTGAGTGATCATGAAATAACTGATAAAAATATTGATTCAAAAACAACATGCTCTCGTGAGAGACATTAGAAGTGTTGCCTCACCAATAGAGAAGTAGCAGTTACGTAGTACCTACCGGCTGCTCGGCCATTCTTGGAAGTTGTCCATCAATGTCAACTTCCCTTTCTGAGCAGCATAGATAGCCGTGTAGTATCAGTAGTGGTTTCCCAACGGGTTAAGAATAACGCTGCGGTCCACCTGTAGCGGTTTATAAGTCCACCAAACAGGTAAGCCGTGTGGCATCCGGCGGAATTATTTTTTACCAAGAATTGATCCACTGGTTTCATGTTCCATATCGTAAATGGCCATAAAAATAGAAACTCCTAAGTCAAGGTGTACTTCCGTGCCGATGACTGAATGGCTGCAGGAGGCTAAACAATGCAGTCGTAAATGGAATATCTTGGGTTTTTCTTTAACTTTGTTAAGTGAAGCTATGGCACAGTGGACGATTTCATTCTTCGCAACTCGTGGAATTCAAATGATTAAAGCATTTAAAAAAAATTTTCTTTGGTTCGCTATAGGCGATTATAAGCCAATATATTTGATTTCTTCTAGTTATTGTACGATAAGTGCTGGAGATGAAGTGTTCGTTACTTTAATTTATATGGGTGGTGTGCTCACATTGTCTTCAGGATTAAAAAAGCTTGCATGGCTTTCAGCCAATGCAGACGAGCTTTTAAAAAATCATGGGGACTCAAACCCAGATACGTTCATTGGATCTACACAACTATTGATAGACCAATTCTAGCATATGGATGTCTTGTATGGTGGCAGAAAGGAGAAGTTACTACAGTTCAGTCAAAGCTAAATCATCTCCAAAGGATGGTCCTAATGGCGATGACAGGAGCATTCACGACAACTCCTACTGCTGTTCTAGAGGCGCTACTGTGCATTAAACCACTACATGTGTTCCTAAAACAAAAAGCATTATCTTTTGCATACCGTCTTAAGGTTACAGGACTTTGGAACATAGGATTACATAAACTATGCTACTAGCCACACTCGTTTGTGATCACAAACGGTTACCAGGGATGAGTATTTACTCGCTCCTCTTCGTGAGGAATGGTTTACTTATTCTTCGGAACGACAACTTGATGCACACATAGTTTGTTATACGGATGGTTCTCTGTTGAATGGTCGTGCTGGTGCTGGTGTCTACTGTCGTGAAATGAATAATACAATCAGCATTTCAGCAATAAACGAATTTATATTTGTTCCGAGAGTCAGGCAGCTTTAAAAGCACTCAGTTCGAATGATTCACGGTAGAATCTAGTGATCGCATGTCGAACTCAAATTGAAGACCTAAGCACCTCAAATGCTGCTTACTTATGAATACACGACCTGGCATTCATTCTGGTATTACTGGAAATGAATGGGCTGATGAGTTGGCTAGAGCTGGTGCAATGAATGATATCGTAGGCCCAGAACTTGCGCTCAGACAGAAACATTTTTATCAGATTTGATTCTGAAAATGTCAAGGTGTCTACTGCATTTTTTCAAGCATCATTGCAGTATTCTGGTCAGAGCTCTGACTGGATATAGTAGAACCCAATAATCACATGCCTACTATTCAGCGTGCTGAGTATTATTCGTGTGATTTGTGTGAATGCGATTACAGTACTTCCTATCATCTGATATGTAAGATTTCGTATCGAACAATCGTTAAAATCGGTCGCTTCGTTAGAATCTCCCCAAGGGTAGAGTACCAATTTATGAATTGCAACCATTTGTTACGGGTAATTTCAGTACCAGTGTATAGGATCGGAGCTAATCCATCCCGATCAAGTGCAATTCGATCCGTTGTACGGATAAAAAGTGCATTATTCGATACCACAAAAATCGTTGTGATAACACGTGCTTACAGCAACGAATCTCCATATTGGCTGCCAAGGTCAAGTTCTGCCTTCCGGACGGTAGCCAGCTCGGACTTAGCCTTCCAGACATGAATTGATAGCCTATCGGCTATACTGTATATGTGCAGTGAAGACGTGTGTGATAGTGGTAGTGTGTCTGAAGATACTGCTCAGCATCCACCGCCATCGTACAACCAAACACGTGGTCAGCGTTTATTGGTTGCTGTACTGATTATATGTTACTTTGAGTAGCGTTCTGCACACCAGCAGCAGAGACGATCATTTTGCTGACCTTGAAGTGAACCAGTGTTATACCAAGCTATGTATTATTGTAGTATTTGATCTCTCTATCCTTCTCGTTAGTATATATTTGTAAAGCGTCTCCCTCACCTTATTATGAGCGAGGGTGGAGGCCTGTCCCCCTCAAATGATAAACCCCTCATCAATATGAATGGTATAGGTGCTCTTCCTCCCTCTGATAATCCATCTCGTACTCGCGTGTGGCCGATCGGTTCTGCTGGGCCTTATGTGGTATATTTCCGGTCCAAAATAGATGAACCGCTTAATTTGATGCAAATATTGCGCGAACTGGCTAAACATTATCCGGACGTGATTCAGATAACAAAGGTTCGAGCAAAAATATTGAAAGTGGTCGTAAAAACTATAGAGCAGGCGAATCAGATCGCTCGCCACGATGCTTTTACACGGAGTTATCGAGTCTACATACCAGCGCGAGAAGTAGAAATTGACGGCGTGGTCAAGGAAGCGAGCCTGAACTGCGAAGACCTCCTGAAGCATGGGGTTGGTTGTTTCAGGGACCCTACACTTCAGAAGGTAAAAATATTGGACTGCAAGCAATTGAGTTCAATAAAAATTGCAGAGGATAATACAAAAACATATTCTCCATCAGGCTCGTTTCGAGTGACTTTTGCTGGATCAGTTCTTCCTAACTTCATCCTTCTAGACAGATTTCGCTTACCGGTTCGACTTTTTGTGCCGCGGGTGATGAATTGCATCAACTGCAAGCAGTTGGGCCATACAGCCACCTATTGCGGCAATAAACAGAGATGCATCAAATGTGGGGGGACCATGCGGATGATTCCTGCGGTGAAAAAGCTGCAAAGTACCTTTACTGTGGGGAAAATCCACATGAATTGAGTTCATGCCCCACATACAAACTGCGCGTTGAAAAATTGAAGTGATCTCTTAAAGAACGTTCCAAGCGCACCTTCGCAGAGATGCTGAAGAACGCCATGACACCTGTCGAATCGGTAAACCTTTATGATTGTTTGCCTTCTGACGAGACAGACTTCGATGACCCTCAAGAGGGACCTTCCTTTGCTATGCCTAACGGTTCTAGGAAAAGAAAGCCAAACTCATCTCCTAAACTGCCTTGTAAAGGCACAAGGATGTCCCCTGCGGGGATTAACAACACGGGGAAGTGCTTCACAAAAACCGAAGCGAAATGCTCCTGGTCTGGCTAACTTAAGATCAGACCAAGAATTTCCATCGCTTTCTTGTGCATCAAAAACCCCTAGTGCCCTCAAAATTCAACTAGAAAATCAATCAAGTGCTGGACTACTATAATTCTCTGATATTGTGGACTGGATTTTTAGAACTTTCAATATCACTGATCCTCTTAAAAGTATGATGATGACATTTATACCAACAGTTAGAACATTTTTGAAGCAGTTGACTGCAACATGGCTCCTCCTTTCTGTGATTGTATCCTTCGATGGCTAACTCATCGAACGGGGTTGAGGATTCAATCACTGTCGTACAGTGGAATTGCAAAAGTGTTATCCCAAAAATTGACTCCTTCAAAAATTTAATAAATAGTGTAAAATGTGACGCGTTTGCATTATGTGAAACCTGGTTGACTTCAAATATTTCCCTCAACTTCCACGATTTTAACATTATTCGCTTGGATCAAGATAACCCCTATGGAGGAGTACTTTTGGGGATCAAAAAGTGCTATTCTTTCTATCGAATTAACCTCTTCTCGATACCAGGTATTGAAGTGATCGCATGTCATATCACAATGAAAGGCAAGGACCTTTGCATTGCTTCCATTTACATTCCCACAAGAGTCTGGGTTGGGTTCCAATGGCTCAGCGCTATCATGCAACTCCTTCCTGCGCCGACGTTAGTTTTAGGAGACTTTAACTCTCACGGTACGGGATGGGGTTGTCTTCACGACCTATGATATTTGCGATAGCTTCAATATGACTATTCTGAACACGGGAGAAATGACACGGATTCCTCCACCACCAGCAAGACCAAGTGCGCTGGATTTATCCCTTTGCTCGACCTCGTTACGGCTAGATTACAAGTGGAAGACAATCCCTGATCCCCACGGTAGCGATCATCTACCTATCGTAATTTCAGTTGCCAGGGGATTGAGACCATTGGAGACAATCAATGTTTCGTATGACCTCACACGAAATATTGATTGGAAATGCTACGCAATCTTGATATCTGAGAAACTAGAATCAACACAAGAATTTCCCCCGGAGGAAGAGTACACGTTTTTGGCTGGCTTGATTCTCGATACTGCGATTCAAGCTCAAACGAAACGTGTACCCGGCGCGAAAACTAACATCCGTCCTCCCAACCCGTGGTGGGACAAAGAGTGCTCATCACTGAACGCGGAAAAATCTTTAGCATTCAAAAAGTTCAGAAAAAATGGAACATCTGAAAATTATCGGAATTACGCAGCACTAGACAAGCAAATGAAGAACTTAGTTAAAGCAAAGAAACTAGGTTACTGGCGACGGTTTGTTGACGGGTTAACAAAAGAAACATCGATGAGCACTCTTTGGAACACTGCTCGACGAATGCGCAACCAAAACAAGTCGAACGAAAGCGAAGAATATTCTAACAGCTGGATATTCGATTTCGCAAAAAACTACAAGGATCAGCCCAATGGGGTTTTTTTTTTTTTTTTTTTTGTTTCAATTATAGAGGCTTTAACATCTTAGGTCATTCGCCTCTTCGGACCAGAAAATCTTTCTGACCCTATGTGCGGGGTTGGGAACCGAACCCAGGCGGGCTGCGTGAAAGGCATCGACTATCCTATCACGCTATACCCGTCCCCCGCCGCCCAATGGGGTTGTTCGAGCCGTTGATGTGGAACAAGGCAACCAAAATTTCCAATGATTGACATTTTCAATTAATCGTCACACTTTTGAATCCGCAAATGCACAAGAGTCTGCTTAGATTGATCCTTATTAGGAATCAACACCGAACACGCGAACCCGGAATATAGACTCTATTTATCGTGATTTGTATTTGTTTCGTAGCCGACGAATTTACATCAATAGCCCAAATGTATACAATTAAATGTTTGTACATGCTTGTGATACGGATATCGATATTTATGCTTCTCTTCACCAAGCTTGTGTTCAAATTTTGTATGCAAGCAGTTATTTTTATAGTGTTCTCTACCATTACAACCATTTTGCGATTTCGGTTGAAGCGATAAAATATTTCTCATTATCAATCGAGTTCATCTTATATAAATTAGAAATTAGTCTTATGCACTCAAAATTTACCCCGGGGTAGTTGTCAATTTCTCAGGCGAAACGACATAACATGGGATTTCATCCAATCTCGCATGACACAAGATCAGAGCATACCAATAAAAGCTTCAAATCGTTTATGGCACTTTTTATCTCGCTGTGTAGCAACAACCTACCTCTAGCAAGCTACGCATAAGACTGAAACGTTAGCTATAATTTCGCTTCTATTTGTAGATTCGCGTGCTTCCAACAGCTTTGCTTTTGCTTCGATTGACCAATCAGAGCGCTGCTTTCCCTTTGTTATATCGCTTACTCCTTCAAAATCGTCGACTATGGCAGGGAAATCCGGTATGCCGGAGATTTTTTGTAGCCAAAATAGGACACTGCTAGCTATTAATCAACATTTCAATGATATTAAATTGAAAATACATGGCTATGAACATTCAAATCAATACGTAGAAATATTTCCAATCAAATGGTGACATAATATTAATCATTGATCCAAAATTGACTGAGCTGTAATTGTTCAAAACCTGACCAAATTTCTACGTGTATTTTTCTTGAGTTTCTAGTTTGCACCGCTATATAGAAAACAAAAATGTGTTCCACATTAAAATGTATGCCCCGATTCTGTTCCGGAACAGAAAATCTCCCGCGTCGCGACATCGAATACATACGAAACACCGTTTTCGATGGTAGAGCTCTCACTAGCGCTCCTGTCGTGTAACAATAAAGCCCCAGAATTAAATTCAACTTGTTGAAAAATCTGCCTGACACCGCCAAAAGACGCTTGCTGAATTTATTCAACGAGTTTCTAGAGGGTAATATTGTCCCACACGACTGGAGACAAGTGAGAGTGATCGCCATTCAAAAACCAGGAAAACCAGCCTCCGATCACAATTCGTATAGGCCGATTGCTATGCTTTCCTGTATCCGACAGTTGTTCGAAAAAATGATTCTCTCTCGTCTAGATAATTGGGCCGAGACTAATGGTTTGCTTTCAGATACACAATTGGCTTCCGCAAGGGCAAAGGAACGAACGATTGTCTTGCGTTGCTCTCAACAGAAATTCGAATGGCATTTACTCGTAAAGAACAAATGGCATCAGTTTTCCTAGATATCAAGGGGGCTTGCGACTCAGTTTCGATAAATATCCTGTCCGAGAAGTTGCATCAGCATGGTCTTTCGCCAGTTTTGAATAACTTTTTGTATAATCTATTGTCCGAGAAACACATGTATTTCGCGCATGGTGATTTGTCGACAATACGATTCAGTTACATGGGTCTTCCTCAGGGCTCATGCTTAAGCCCCCTTTTATACAATTTTTACGTGAACAACATTGATGAATGTATCAACACACCTTGTACGCTAAGGCAACTTGCCGACGACAGCGTTGTGTCTATTATCTCCAAGGACCATTACAACATATCCTCGACAACTTGTCAACATGGGCTCTTCAAATGGGTATCGATTGCTCTACGGAGAAAACTGAGCTGGTCGTATTTTCAAGAAAGCGAGAACCAGCACAACTACAACTTCAATTAAGAGGTGAAACCATTGCTCAGGTCTTCACATTTAAATATCTCGGGGTCTGGTTCGATTCCAAAGGCCCCTGGGGATGTCATGTTAGGTATCTGAAACAAAAATGCCAACAGAGAATCAACTTTCTTCGTACAATAACTGGATCATGGTGGGGTGCCCACCCAGGAGACCTGATCAGGCTATACCAAACAACGATATTGTCCGTGATGGAATACGGATGCTTTTGCTTCCGATCCGCGGCGAATACTCATTTCATCAAGCTGGAAAGAATTCAGTATCGTTGTTCGCGTATTGCCTTAGGCTGCATGCAGTCGACCTATACGATGAGTCTTGAAGTGCTCGCGGGCGTCTTACCGTTGAAAACCCGATTCTGGGATCTCTCATATCGATTGCTAATCCAATGCGATATCTTGAATCCGATGGTGATTGAAAACTTCGAAAGGCTTGTCGAGCTTAATTCTCAAACCCGTTTTATGTCTTTGTATTTTGATTACATGGCTTAGAATATTAATCCTTCTTCGCTTGCTTCCAACCGTGCTCATTTCTTGGATACTTCTGATTCTACTGTGTTTTTCGACACATCCATGAGAGAAGAGATTCGTGGAATTCCGGATCTCGTACGCCCTCAAATGACCCTTAATATTTTTTACAATAAGTTTAGAGCAGTCGACTGTGAAAAGATGTTCTACACTGACGGATCAAATCTCAACGGGTCCACAGGCTTCGGTATCTTCAACAAAAACATCACCGCCTCATACAAACTCAGTGATCCTGCTTCAGTTTACGTCGCAGAATTAGCTGCTATTCAGTATACCCTTGGGATCATTGAAACCTCGCCCGAAGACCATTACTTCATTTTCACCGACAGTTCAAGTTCAATAGAAGCTCTCCGGGCAATGAAGCCAGAAAAGCATCCCCCATATTTCCTGGGGAAAATACGAACTCAGTGATCCTGCTTCAGTTTACGTCGCAGAATTAGCTGCTATTCAGTATACCCTTGGGATCATTGAAACCTCGCCCGAAGACCATTACTTCATTTTCACGGACAGTTCAAGTTCAATAGAAGCTCTCCGGGCAATGAAGCCAGAAAAGCATCCCCCATATTTCCTGGGGAAAATACGGGAACACTTGAGAGCTTTATCTCGACGGTCTTACCAAATTTCCTTAGTCTGGGTCCCTTCGCATTGCTCTATTCAGGGCAACGAAAAGGCAGACTCATTGGCCAAGGCGGGCGGATTAAATGGTGAAATTTACGAAAGACCAATTTGCTTCAACGAATTTTTCAGTATATCTCGTCGAAGGACTCTCGAAAGTTGGCAAACTTCATGGAGTAATGGGGAGCTGGGACGATGGTTACACTCCATTATCCCGATGGTATCGACGAAACCTTGGTTCAGAGGGATGAATGTGGGTCGTGATTTCATTCGTGTGATCTCCCGGCTCATGTCTAATCACCACATCTTGAATGCACACCTCCGGCTTATCGGCCTCGTGGAGAGCGGTCTCTGCACTTGCGGTAAGGGTTATCACGAAATCGAACATATTGTCTGGGCATGTACCTTCGGGCCCGAGGTATCACCCGGGGTTCCAGTACGAGACGTGTTTGCTCATCGAGACCTTCCCTATATGTCACTCTTGTACCAGTTCATAAAAAAACATCAACTTACAAGTCTGATCTGTGTTCTGCTATCCTCCGATGATATTTCAATTCAACTTCGATTCTAACATCCGCTCGCAACTCCTCATCCAACATCTGTTCACCATCTTCTTCGGAACTAACAAGATCTTGTGCTGACACTAATTTTTTTTGCTCCCCCTTCTTTCGTATCTTCACTATCTCGACGTGAACTAATTAGATCTTTTCGCTGACCTAAGTAATTTCGCTTTCTAACCCCCTTTTTTCAACAACATTTATTTCTCTCTGTTTCACTCCTTCTTTTCCGCAAAATTCACCACCCCGGAGGGCCGAGTCGACGATCAACATGCGGGCCACCCGCCAGGTTCTTGTTGCTCGGGGGTGTTTTCCGCGGACCCACACGAAGAATGTAACCACCATCGATGCATACCATCGTCACCAGGTACCAACGTCACCAACCGACCAGCCTCCACCGATGACTAGTTGGAAAATATGATCATTAAAGTGAAGATACTAATTTACTCTAATTTTAAGTAGTATAAAAATTCCCTCGACATCTTATAGCTTAACGCAGTGTGCCTTAATATATGTTATTGAATAAAAAAAAATCTGATATGTAACTTTCCCGCTTTGATGCAACTACGTATCCGGGTTTTTGATTCTCCATACATGGTTGAGTTTGTGTATGCGGAGCTAAAATTAAAGGATATTCTATCGTTTCTCACCCAATGTGGTAAAGAGCTATAGTCAGAAGGGTTCATCATTCTTCGTGAACTGAATGAATCCTTCCTGTATTCACCTTACATAGGTTTTTAGCAATTTGTTTGGCATCCTTTATGGGGTGCCGAATTTACTTCTGTTCGTACGTACTTCGAGTCTTTCTGCATTCTTCCGGCAATGCAGAATGATGTCGCTTTTGTAACATCTCTAAATCCTCTCGGGGCTTGGAGGTTTTATTACCTGTGCATTTTGGCACCAGCACATCGTTCAACATCCTTTCGGGGATGCAGAACGATTTGTTTCTTTATGTTTTGTGCTTTTTTCCCACCTCACCCGTTTCACAATTCCCTTCCTTGTTCCTTTTATCCTTCCCATCAGGAAATTGATGAGAAGCTACGACAAGGCACAAATCTCCAAATAACTTGGGGAACGTGCCACTTGAGTCAATTAGTTCTGATTCCTGATAACGTAGTACTTCGTTTTTGTGTTTAAGGTACTGCTTAGTGAACCTGTTTATTTCGGTTAGACATTCCACATTACTGGCCACCGCTGTAAGTTGTGAAGTGAGTGAATTATTTACCGAGTCGAACAACCCACCGATCCATTGAAAAGTACCCACCAATTCATTCAGAAGTACCAATACAAAGTGAATATGATGTAAACTTGATATAAATATACTCGGCATCTGCAATTTCAAAGGTTACGTTGATGAAATATTCATAAGAAGTGAAAAATGTTTATTCGAAAAACATAAAAGTGAACTTTACGAAAACATATTTGAACGAGCCAAACGAAGGAAATCACATGAGCTTTAACAAGAATAGAAACAGCTGAACCGGAAAATACCTGATCTTGAACAGAGATGCCATCACACATCAACATCTTCTCAAATTAAGGTATCGTGCTAGGTTAAATAATATAACCACAAATAGTAGACTAAAAATGGGTTGGTTTTCGTCAGACGAAACAATCAGTAATAACAATGCATTAGAAACTGCTTTTCACAGGGAGACAGAAGCATCAACGCCATGCCTACTGGTAGGAGTAGTAATAAGATACATTATGATGAAAGGGTTAGTAAAACTACACCGACAATATACCGAGAAAGAAACAAAACTCATCAATAAATTAAGACGTGCTATTGAAATATACTTGAAAGAAGACATGCAAGTTTCGCACGGCATATTTTCACACGACCCCATACTAGTATAAAGATGTGTTCAACATCATCACTTTCGTTTTTGCATTGCAGTTTGTAATTGAATGTGTTAGTGACGGTACAAATTATTTTAATATCCATCTTGATGAATCTTTTGGTAGGAAATATTGAAAGTTGAATTAACTATTAATGACAATCTGGGGCACTAAAAAGTGTCTTGAATTGTCACAATCAACAAGATCTGACGACTGATCCCTTCTGGTGCGATATAGTGGATGTGTACCGGCCCGGCTGGAACTGGATTTCATGAGGTCTTCGATGTTGCTCTCGTGTGTGTCTTGTTTCGGGAACAGTTGCTCAGCAATTGGTAATTCTTTATGATGATCTTTAGCACTTTAGCAGCGGTGTACGGACAGCCCTTTGCTAAAATTTCTTTTCATTCACAGAACAGGAAACAGTGAGACGACTTAAAAGAGAGAGTTAGTAGAGTGGCAGCCAGTAATACTAAATTGGCTGTCTAGCTGTTAAAAGCATCTTGTGGAACTTTTACGCAGAAACACGCACACAGGAGGAACAGTTAAGTATAAGCAAAGTCCCGCTCAAACCGTGCTGGTTTGCAGTTCCCAGTTGGCAAAATCCATCGTCTGCTCCGGAAGGGAAACTACACGCCGTAACGACGAGGAGTGGAACAAAAACGCCGTCCTTTTCAGGACGACCACATCACTGTGATAAAGAAATATTTAAGATTGCTTTATGTTTAGCCAGTTCTGATACGCCTGGAAAGTAGAACGCGCAAATCAAGTGGAAACCTTTGTTCTAACAATTAGTTCATTTTTGTTTTCGGCCGCATACTAAAGTATTCACAACAAAATAACATATTGATCTGTATACGTGGCAACTCTCTTTCTTACGGCATATTTGTATACTAGTATAAAGATGTATTCAACATCATCACTTCCATTTTCGCATTGCCGTTCGTAATTGATTGTGTTAGTGATGGTGCAAATTATCTTAACTTCCATCGTGATGAATCTTTTGGTAGGAAATATTGAAAGTTTAATTAACTCTTAATGATTATCGGTAGCACTAAAAAGTGCCTTGAATTGTCACAATCAACAAGATCTGCATTTTGATCTGAGACGGTTCTCGTGTGAGTCTTGTTTCGGCAACTGTTGCTCAGAAAATGGTAGGAAAGCGACAAAATTTAACTAGTTCTTTATGATGGTCTTTAGCTCTGAAAAGTGCTTTAAATTGTCTGAAAAGTGCTTTGAATGGGCCTTGCTAGACTTTTTGCCTGCCTTTCTAACGGTTTTTGGTGCCATCGTGCTGACGGTGTCTCGTACGTTCAGAGTAGCTGCTTTAACTTAATTTTAATTTTCCTGTTCGCAGAACGGGAAACAGTGAGACGACAGGTCCTCGATGTTCCTCTCGTGTGTGTCTTGTTTCGGGAACAGTTGCTCAGCAAATGGTAGGAAAAATGAACCACTAAATTTTATATGTATGCTCTTGTATAGATGCAGACATCTCGTGCTCTGATTGGCTGGTACTGTCATGGGTTAAATCAAACAGGGTTTTCAGTAGTGTAGTATTGAAAAACTTCAATGATGTTGCAATACATGATCAAGTTGAAAATTTTTGATTCTATTGGCAGTTAGATTATACAAATCCTTCCACAGATCACTGAGCTATGAGCATTCAGCATTATCCTCTTTGATGCTCGTTTAAAATAAACATTTCAGAAAAGTTTAATTTTGAACTTTTTGAGATTATATCACACAACTGAAAATTTTATCATAAAATTGTGCTCATATTTCCGATGGCATGTAACAAGAATTATGTTGATTCATTGGATACAACAGGAGATATTCACGATCAAAAACTTTTCACTCTCTCAGAGGGTAAATTTTGAAATGGCGCCTCATAGTAAAGTAAGTCGTATTCACGACAAAAGTGCTATCCATTTTATCGTATTAACCTCCCCTCGACACCGGGAATTGAAGTTGTTGCTTGCCAAATAAATATTAAAGGCAAAGATCTATGCATAGCTTCCATCCACATTCCTCCTAGAGTCTCGATAGGGCGTCGTCGGCTTGCAGACATCATAGAACTTCTTCTTTCACCGCGGTTGGTTTTAGGGGACTTTAACTCGCATGGTACAGGATGGGGCTGCTTATATGATGATAACCGTTCTTCGTTAATCCAAGATCTGCGTGACAACTTCAATTTGACAATTCCAAACACGGGAAAAATGACACAGAACCCAAAGCCGCCAGCACAACCAAGTGCGCTGGATTTATCCCTTTGCTCGAATTCGCTATAATTAGATTGCAAGTGGAAGGTAATCTGTGATTATCACGGTAGCGATCAGTTGCCGATCAAAGTTTCTATCACCAACCGTGTAAGACCATCGGAAACAATCAATGTTTTGTACGATTTTTCACGAAACATTGATTTTAAAAGTTATGCGAGCTCGATATCTGAGAAACTAGAAACTTTGCAGGAGCTTCCTCTGGAGGAATAGTATACATTTTTGGCTGGCTTGATTCTTGACACCGCAATTCAAGCTCAGACGAAACAAGTACCCAGCGCGCAAACTTTTATGCTTTCCCCCAACCTATGGTGGGACAAAGAGTGCTCAGAGCTGAAAACGAAAAAAGCTACAGCCATCCTTTCGTGTAGAAGGAACGGAACCCCAGATAATTACCGGAAATACGCGGCGTTAGAATTTCAAATGAAAAGTCTGATTAAAGCTAAGAAACGCGGTTACTGACGAAGGTTTGTTGACGGATTAACGAGAGAAACAGCAATGAGCAATCTTTGGAATACGGCCCGTCTCATGCGCAATCGAAATCACGCGAACGAAAGCGAAGAATATTCTAACCGCTGGATATTCGATTTTGCTAAAAAAGTATGTCCTGATTCTGTTCTGAAACAGAAGATATCCCGCGTCGCGACTTCGAATACAAACGAAACACCGTTTTTGATGCTAGAGTTCTCATTTGCGCTCTTGTAGTGTAACAATAGTGCCCCAGGGTTAGACAGAATTAAATTCAACTTGTTGAAAAATCTGCCTTAATCTGCCAAAAGGCGCTTGTTGAATTTATTCAACAAGTTCCTCGAGGGTAATATTGTTCCACACGAATGGAGAGAAGTGAGAGCTATCACCATTCAAAAATCTGGGAAACCAGCTTCCGATCACAATTCGTATCGGTCGATTGCTATGATTTCTTGTACTCGGAAATTGTTGGAGAATATGATTCTCTTTCGTGTAGACAATTGCTTTCGATTGCTTTCAGGTACAGAATTTGGGTTCCGCAGGGGCAAAGGAACGAACGATTGTCTAGCGTTGCTTTCAACAGAAATTCAAATGGCATTTTCTCGTAAAGAACAAATGGCATCAGTTTTCTTCGACATCAAGGGGGCTTTCGATTCAGTTTCCATTAACGTTCTATCTGAGAAGTTGCATCAGCATGGTCCTTCACCAGTTTTGAACTACTTTTTATATAACCTATTGTCTGAGAAACACGTGTGTTTCGCAGATGGTGATTTGTAGACAAAACGATTCAACTACATGGGTCTTCCTCAAGACTCATGCTTAAGCCCCCTTTCATACAATTTTTACGTAAACAATATTGATGAATGTATCAACACATCCTGCTCGCTAAGACAACTTGCCGACGACAGCGTTGTGTCTATTATAGGATAAAAAACTGCCGATCTCCAAGGACCATTACAACATACCATCGACAACTTGTCAACATGGGCTCTTCAAATTGGTATCGAGTTCTCTATGGAGAAAACTGAGTTGGTTGTATTTTCAAGGAAGCGCAACTACAGCGTGTACCGTGTTCATTGTGTGGATACTTCTAATTCTACTGTGTTTTTCGACACATCCATGAAAGAAAAAATTCGTGGAATTCCGGATCCTGTACATCCTCAAGAGATCCCAAAAATTTCTAATAATACAATTAAAGAAGTCGAAAATGAAAATTTTACCCCTTCCTATATACTCAGTGATCCAGCTTCAGTTTACATCGCAGAACTAGCTGCAATTCAGTATACCCCTGAGATCACTGACACTCTGCCCACAGATGGCTACTACATTGTATCGGACAGTCTCAGTTCCATTGAGGCTCTCCGTTCAGTGAAGCCTGGAAAGCGGAAAATACGGGAACAATTGAGTACTTTATCTGCAAAATCATACCAGATTACCTTGGCTTGGGTCCCTTCCCCCCCTGTCGTCAGAAAACTCTAGCCAGCTGGCAGAATACATGGAATGGTGGAACTCTGGGACGATGGTTACTCTCAATAATTCCACAGGTATCGACGATACCTTGGTTCCGGGGGTTAGACGTGAGCCGAGATTTTATTCGTGTAATGTCAAGGCTTATGTCTAATCATTATATATTCAGCGCGCATCTTGCGGTGAGGGTTATCATGACATTGAGCATGTTGTTTGGACGTGTGTCGAGTATTGTGATGCCAGGTACCAACTCATAGGTTCCCTCGGTCCGAGGTACCTTATGATCAAAAAAGAACCGAAATTTTCATTTTAAAATTCCCGCGCTTGTCCAATCGGTAAACTTTTATTCTCTCAATGTTGGCAACATATCGCATATCGTACGATTAGTTTTTGTTTGGCGTCTATACAAAGAAGTTGAAAAATCTTCGTGTGGCGAAATCTTCCTTATATGACTCTCATCTTCTTGAAAACTATTAATGCCCAAATTTAGTGCTCTCTCTATCTCTTTCTCGTCTACAGCTCTATCGCACTCTTCTTTACGCTGTTGAGAGTATGACCTGTATAAACAATTCTTCAGAGCGTGCACCTCCTTTGTCCCGGGTAGACGGTTCAATGCATAGGACGCTGGTCTTACAAGCCAGTTGTCGTATGTTCGAACCCCGACCTGGAAGGATTCTTAGTGTCAGTACTAGCCATGCAATGATTCTATACACTAAGAATCGGCTGCGAAATCTGTTGAAACAAAAAGGTCAAATTCCACAAAAGTAATGTAATGCCAGGACTTTGCTTTTACCTGCATTGAACTGACTGAGTTGCTGAAAATTACCCAAAAGCGCCACATCAACGTCAGAGCACACCAACAAAGCATCCCAGCCAAGGATAATCTCTCTCGTTACAATCTTAAGAACTTGAAGATCCAGAAAACTCTAAAAAATGAATGATGTATCAAAATCAATATTCTGTAAATCCCACTCTCCTCACATTCCTTTACTAACTCTAGGGGAGTATGCCGCTCTCTTAATACGGCGTCCCTTCTACTCCTATAACAACAAGACAATCGGCCAGGTTAAGCTAAAGCAAATGAGCCAAATAAAAAAATTTATTATAAAAAAAACATTCTCGATGTGAAATTTCATGAAATAGTCAAAATCGTTCGTCAGTGGTCTTCTGATATAACCGAGATGATCGAACTAAAATAAAATCAAAACAAACGCTGAGAGCAACGGCCTAATTGACACTCGAAAAATCTAAACGAGTTGATCATCTCGTTATCTCGATGCGACATATTTATCGAGTGCCGTGCCCGCTAATGTAGCAAAACAAGTGGAGTAAAAGCCCTCATTAACGGCATAAACGATAATGAAACAAAATTAATACTTAGAGCTGGAAATTTTAGCACTTTGCAAGACACCATATAAAAAACGCAAGAGTGTGAAGTCAAGAAAAACACACTCAGGCACGTACCCCACTTACTTGTTCTGAATGACTGGAATATGAAAGTGCGCGAGCTTACCATAGTTGAGAAAGATTCTGCAAGGGGACGGGTATAGCATGATGGGTAAGTCGATGTCTTTCACGCAGCCCGCCTGGGTTCGATTGACCATAAGGTTAAAACCTCCATAATTGAACAAAAACAGATTCTGCAAATTAGAAAGATATCCTGTCGCTGGATCTCGCACATACTTATTTAGGACTAATAAGACGAGCGCAAGTGCACTTCGAGTACAAGTTTGGCTGGATCCATTATTATACACTAGAGAAATAAATGATTAAACGACAATGGGTTGAAGTCGTAGCGGCATGAGTGCCTGGAAGGGAGGCTCAATGGGTCGGAAAGATCATGATGCCTGTTTTCTGGGATTGTCATAGTATAGTTTTGGAGTACTAAATTGATTAAAGACCGGAATCGCTGTGAAAGGGCCTTACATGGAGCACATGAGCATCGCTAGTATAGTTAAAATCAACGATTTAGTGCTCCAATTACTTGCCCATCCACCTTGTTCACCTGATTTGGCCTACTCGAACTGTTATCTGTTCCCAAACCTAAAGTCGTCTCTGAGAAATCGATGTGAGTTTTGTTTTGGAATTTTAGACCGCTATTTCCGGAACGTGATACCGAAACCTGTATAGCTAAAGTTAGTTTGTATGGTCATCAGCTAATATGACCTACAAATTTAGAAGATGCTTTCCGTTCTCCACGAATCGAAGTAAGGGATCTATCTTGGACCACTTCTCAAAATTCATCACAAGTCTTGTGGATTTTTGTGCTCTAGAAATGGACATTTAGGCTGTGAACCATTTCGTGGTTAATTTTAACTTTTGATTGAAATCTGACACTCGAGTGGTTATTTTGATGTTGTCAAAAATAAATCTGCTCGAAAGAATGGTTGTTTTCGAAAGATCAATGGTTATTTCCCGACACTGAAAAAAATCTTGCAAAGAAAATTCTAGTATCAATTCTTTAGTCAAAATTATTTCCAGTGCAAAATAAACCCAAATAACTTTCCATCCGTCAAACTTTAAAATGGGCCGCAGTTTTAATTAAACTTAACTACTAGACACAAAATAATCACTCTAGTGTCAGATTTTAACCAACAGTTAAAATTAACCGCGAAATGGTTCACAGCCTTAGAAGGTCTTAAACATTTGGGATTGAAATGTCATGACAGTAAACGTTAAGAAATATAATACAATAACTTTCTCTCGGTCATATTCACAAATTTTATTAGATAGTTTCAGTGTTAAAAGTTCAAGGTGTCTGTTAAAAACGTCGGTAAATGGCACACTGGAAATTATATACTTAAGCAATCTTTAGTAACATTATTTTTTCATTCTTGGCCCCTCCTGAAACCAAATCCTGGGTACGGGCCTGCACACACTCCCAAATTATGAACACGCGAGTTTTTAACCAGCAGCACAATAATAACAATTTTAGAGGAGGAAAACCGCACTAGTCTTCCTGTAGATCATTTAACCCTTACAATCAATCCCCAATACCGAATCTGCACCTTCTTCCGGTTTACTGGCTCTTGTGTTCATATTTCCGACATCTTGATGGGTCCACGATTCCCTTTGTCTTCGACTTGCCACCGCATTCGACCACACCTTCTCGTTCTCTTACACTGAAAGAAAACGCCTGCCGCATTTTGAATGAAACTTTATTCAATGCGATAAATAACTGAGAATTCCAACTATTGAATGATAGAACAATCTGCATGATCATATGATCAATATTCAGTGAGTTTTACTTCTTATATGTGTGATTACCATTCATATATTATATGACTGTCAGTTACGTTTGAAATGTTAGTGAGCTGTGTGTTAATCATCATGAATCAGACTGAATGTATGTTACCCATTGTCATTTAATCCCTGAGAAGAGTTTATTCCTAATAATGAATTATAGATCAGTTTGAATAATTTTATGGTGAGCGAAAAATGAGTTTCATACTCATTTCTTCTGATTTTCTTCCATCATTTATATGGTTGGCATAAATATATGGAATTGTATTACAATTGTATGTAAAATTGATAAAATCGAAATGAATTTGTTATATGATATTCCCGTAACAAAAATCTTTCCATGCATGTATTATTTTCATTTTGCAGTGTTTCATACAATCGAACACAGAAGTATTTCTTCTTTCGAAATTTGAATGAAACTTTGATGAATGTTGAAGGAAAAATAACATAGCATGATTTTATTATTAATTATCAGTGCGTTTCCTCCAATTGTTAAAATATTTTTGGATAACTTGTCAGAAAAGTCAATGACCGAAGTTATACGAATAAGGTTTTTATTTAATACGTATTGTGGTGGTAATACGAAATCAGTGATTAAGAATGGTGCTCGATAGAAATATTGGAAAACCTGGTGTCAGAGTACTTTGGTGAGTATTCAGTGAAGTAAGAGTCTGTAGTAGACTTAGAATTCACGTAATGTAAGGGCAATTTTTGCTTTAGACAAACAATTATTGTGGCCAATTCTATTTTTCTAGGATTGTATATTGTCCCCTTAATTTAATAAATTCAAAACCTTTTTGAATCCGTATATCGGATCAATTATATTTAATTGTATCTACTATCTAAAACAATCAGTTTGATAAGAGGAGACTTGCTCCGACCTCCGACCCTTATGTTTAATAGAAAATCGAGCCAAAGAACTGAATCGCAATGAATGACGACGCTTTTTAAAGAAAAAAAACTCAGATTTAATCAGTAGAATGAAACATGATCAAAATTTGACAAGAAAGTTTTTATTCTACCATGGATCTACTGCATACTCTTCTAATGGATCAAATCTGAGTTTTTTCTTTTTACACGCGTCTTTTTCCAGGATTGCTATGGAGATGGAAACCAACAAATCTCTGTAACTATATTGCAATGCAGAACTTGATCATCTGCATACTTTGCTGCAGATTTTTAGTATACAAGCATAAATCAAATAAACATAGATTTCCCAGTGTAATACTAATGTAGTTGAGCAACCCGTGACAGCAAAAGCACCGTCTGGTGGAGAATGGGTGCGTAAATGCTCCTAAAATGCATGCATAAAGTTGCCTGCGCATTTAACAAAACCACAGTAGCTAATGGAAAAAACTACACCCGTTTCTCACTAGAGGTGCTGTTAGTGTCACCGTACAGTCGGAAATCTATGTTTATTTGATTTATGATACAAGTCAATCGTGTTCATACTATCAATCAATTTTATTGTGAATAAAAATATTATTTTAAATAATCGTGGAAATTTATTTTAAAATCATTACTTTTACAGACAATAAATAACAAAAATAAATCGAAGCGCTGGACGTGTTTACATTATCCAAATTTAACTTTTCTGGCTGCTTAAATGAATATATTGTGAAATCGTTTGGAAACGATATTTTATATGAAATTGATATTTTCAACTTTAAAGTTTTCTTACATTTTTTTTATATTATTAAACCATTGTATTTTTCATTTGACCAACCAATTACACAGCGGAAATAAGTGATTCTCAATCGGAACTATTCGGTTATTGTATTATTGTATTTTGATGACAAAATATATTTTTCACTGTGCAATATGTTTTTCTTATGTTGGTTTCTGCTGCTAAATGGTGAATATATTCAAACTGTACAATTGATTCTTTTCCGAAAAATTGTTGAGGGGAAAAATTAAGCTTTTAATTGTTACGATACTTAACAACCTACAAACTACATTGTAAAAAGTTTGTGTACAATCCATTGAATACCCTGACGAAAATTAGAACGATAACTCGCCGACTCCAGCATAGTTTATACATAATATTGAAATGTCTACTTATGTCCAATGAAAAAGTTTCAATGAATATGTAACAATAAATCTTACGGTTTCTCTGCAACATTGTCTCAGGTGTCTAAGTGGTATATGTGAAAACCTTGCTCGCGGCATCTTTAAACTAAAGCAGAGTGCCTCATTAAATATATTAATTTTACTACCATGGAGTGGGAAGGTAAGTTTCTTGAAACATTATCAACTATTCAACCAATTGTCTTTCAGTTATTTTAGTCAAGGGCAAGAAGCTAGAAGAAACTATCTTTGATTCGCATACATACGACTAATGTTGCGACATGCTTTACAGTTCGGAATTTATTTCAAATAAAAATAGCACGCTCGGTAATTTCTGGTGTAATCAGTGTAAGTGGATTTACATAAATTCGGCAATAAATCATTCGATTAGTATGAACCGTTTTATCAACAAGAAAAATACGACCAACTTCAAAAAGCAGATCAAAACTTGAAAAAACTGTCGCCGTAATGATTAGATGCAAAGCCTTCCAGAGGAATCGGGTGATAGTGCTGATCGGTTTAAAATATATTAATTATAATTATAATAACACGTATGCGAAAATAAACCAAATTTACATTTGTTCAAATGTATTTTAAATTTTGTTAAATAAATGATTTTTATCTTCAGTGTTGTTTGTATCTTCTTCTATCAATGTTATTGTTTTTATTAATTCAGTGAAAATGTTTTTAAAAAATCTAAATCCATTAAAGGAAAACAAATTGTAGCTTCAACCAATTCTATTCATTAAATTAACTTTTTTATGACTTTGTTACTATTTCAATAAAATAAATTGAAATTACCCAAACTTAATTATTCGTACAATATTTCATAGTTTTATTAGGCATCCTGCTGTTCCAGCTCAAAACACTCTTGCGAATAATCTTATCAATTTTTGTAAATATAGTATACGCCATAATCCGTTCTAACATCTTGGTTGACAAAATTGTGTGGGACATTCTTCGTCATATTTTTCTTATCAAATCTGATCATTCCCACCTTTGTTAGGAGCACTTACACAGCAGTTCATCGATTTTGAAAAATATCTTATTCATACTTATTGAACACCAATGAAATTGTAAAAAAATCAACTGTCATAGAAATGTTTAAAAATGGAAGTGGAGCATAATTAAAAATTTCTTCAATTGTAGGTCATTTGCATTTTAATTTATTTTCATTTCCAGCTGTATAATTTCAATATTAATTCATCTTAATATCATCCGCATTATAAGGTCTCCGTAATACATAAAACTACATGAAAATATTCTTAAGGTAGCGCTTCGCCGTGGTCACGGGAGTTCGCTGCCTATCCCGGGGTTTCACGCACTTTACCCAAAATTGTGAGAAAACGGTAAAGAAAACGGAAATTCCAAGAACATACGATTCTAGATAATTAATTTTTCTATCGATTCGTATATAAACTGTGCCTGATAAACGTTTTTATCGAAAGATTTCGTGCAAGTTTTAAAAATGAATGAGTTTTTCCTTATTCTTTCGCACGCACACAATGTCAACGCATGCATTGGGGTGTGAAAAATGCCATATGCGGTAGACGCTAACAACATTTCTTTTGTTTTCGTTGTCCGTTCTCTCTGTGTAAACGTTGAATAAAGATGAGTAGAAAATGTAAGTAAGTGTTACTACTTTGTAAAATAATTTCTATTCATGTTTCAGTAGAACCAGAAATCAGTAATGATTTTCATCGCTACTAGCTTTGAAGCTTTGTTGAAAACGTAGCACATCCCTACATATGCGAGTTGTTTATAGCGAGAAATGGAAAAAAAGAAAACAAAAGGTTTAACAAAACTCGCACGAAGTCTCGCGAAAGAAAAGCTTTCTAACTAATATTTTTCGCCAAATGCATAGTAAATCTACAAAATGAAAAGTATTTCCTATATGGCTGCTGTGATGATTAATTTTGAAACGAAAATCATCTACATTTTGGATTCATTCAATTTACAAGTGTATGTGCTTCAAACAAATTTTCAATGATATTCATACAAATCAATTTGTTTTTGACAGAGGGGAAATTGAATGGCCGACTTATTAAAACCATCTGAAAATCGTTATGGGGATCGGATGAAGCAAAAACCATTCAGCTTGTGGCCGGTAAATTCTTTCGGTGTAGGTAGCTTTGCTAACAGATCGGCTGAAAAATTCGTATCGTTTCTATGAGAGGGCGCCACTAGAATTAAATCCATACCATTTTCAGTTAGTACCAACCTTCAAAAGATACGTGTATAAATTTGACAGCTGTCTGATTATTAGTTTGTGAGATATTGCATTTTGAGTGAAGCTACTTTTGTTATTGTGAAAAAAATGGAAAAAAAGGAATTTCGTGTGTTGATGAAACACTACTTTTTAATGAAAAAAAGTGCCGCCGATACCAAAAAATGGCTTGATGAGTGTTATCCAGACTCTGCACCGGGCGAAGCAACAATTCGTAAGTGGTTTGAAAAATTTCGTACTGGTCATATGAGCACCGAAGACGATGAACGCAGTGGACGTCCAAAAGAGGCTGTTACCGATAAAAACGTGAAAAAAATCCACAAAATGATTTTCAATGATCGTAAAGTGAAGTTGATCGAGATAGCTGACACCCTAAAGATATCAAAGGAACGTGTTGGACATATTATTCACGAATATTTGGATATGAGAAAGCTTTGTGCGAAATCGGTGCCGCGTGAGCTCACAATCGACCAAAAACAACAACGAATTGATGATTCTGAGCAATGTTTGGAGCTGTTATATCGAAATAAAACCGATTTTTTTCGTCGATATATATCAACGGACGAAACATGGCTCCATCACTTCACTCCGGAGTCCAATCGACAGTCAGCTGAGTGGACTGCACGCGATGAACCGAACCCAAAGCGTGGAAAGACTCAACAATCGGCCGGTAAGGTTATGGCGTCTGTATTTTGGGATTCGCATGGTATAATTTTCATCGACTACCTTGAAAAGGGAAAAACCATCAACAGTGACTATTATATAGCGTTATTAGAGCGTTTGAAGGACGAAATTTAAAAAAACGGCCTTATTTGAAGAAGAAAAAAGTTTTGTTTCATCAAGACAATGCACCGTGTCACAAGTCGATGAAAACCATGCTGAAATTGAACGAATTGGGCTTCGAATTGCTCCCTCATCCACCGTATTCTCAAGATTTGGCCCCCAGTGACTTTTTCCTGTTCGCAGACCTCAACAGAGTGCTCGCTGGTAAAAAAATTAGAAGCATTGAAGAGGTAATTGCTGAAACTGAGGCCTATTTTGAGGCAAAGGACAAATCGTACTACAAAAATGGTATCGAAAAGTTGGAAGATCGCTATAATCGCTGTATCGTCTCTGATGGCAATTATGTTGAATAAAAAAAAACGAATTTTGGCAAAAAATGTGTGTTTCTATTAAACGATACGAACTTTTCAGCCGAACTGTTATGCTACCGGCATCCTTCCTTCTTGCAACACGGCGATGAATACGTTGGACGCACACATTGGCCAGGGCTCCTATTTCTTCTATAACTAATCTCTTAATAAATTTGATTGCGCATAGCTATAAATTGTATCTAACACTCAGTTGTTATCCTTTCTACAATGTATTGTTTCCACTGAGTTTTTACACAAATCAAACTTCGTAAATAATTGCATTATAATTAATTTTTTCTGATTATATTACTCGTATTGTATCGGTAATTTTGGAACTCATAAACACCACATCAATTTGATAATTATAGAAGTTGTAATAATAACTATTATAATAATCACAATAACCATTCTTTTAGAAACTTTAACTCTCCTTTTACCAATGAAAAAACTATCAACCCTAATTTTCAAGGTAGATACTAGAGAAGGAGCTACCAAAATCACAATAACCATTCTTTTAGAAACTTTAACTCTCCTTTTACCAATGAAAAAACTATCAACCCTAATTTTCAAGGTAGATACTAGAGAAGGAGCTACCAAAACCAAAATTTCCACCAAAGAAATGGAAATCCAACCGATGTTAACCCGCCTAACCTTCTACATAAAAGGCACACAATGCACATTTATGAAGGTATGGAAAAGCACAACGATAAAAAATCACGCTACACCATATCAAATTTAGCCACCACAAAATATACATCGAACCAACAAAATTTTAAAAAAAGAATTTTATTAAAATTATCGTTCGCATGGCAAATGCCGCATGCACATTACTCATAGACTCAGGCGCGGACATATTCGTGTTCAAGAGAAATAAAATCATATCTCAACAATTATTTGATATGAGCAATAATATTAAGTTAACAGGAATCACTGATGGTGAAATCTAAATAATTGCAACGACCGAGACAGACAAAAAATTCAGTCATTCAAAAATTCCATGTAGTAAGTGCCAACTTTCCAATTCCTACCGACGGCATTCTAGGTAGAGATTTTCTATCCGCAAATAAATAACAATTTGACTACGAATATTGGATACGACATTTATCAACTAATAACATACCTTTAGCAATACAAATCCAAGTGTACGACGCACCCGAGCGGCGAGAGAGGTATTTCTTTCAATGAACAAAGTGTCGAGACGTTTTCTTCCAACCTGTAAACCGCACTTATATTTGCTTCGTTTAATAGCTTTTACAATTCAACGCACTAACTTTCCTACAGCACATAATTCTGTGCCTGACCTAACTAATCTACGCTAATCACTTCCAACAGTTTAACTTTGCTTTTTTGTCTTCATTCCTGCTTTATCACGAGTAATGGTGTTCAAGTTTGATTACGGTGTTACCCGTTCGCCCATGGATCACTACTCTCAACAGTTGAATCAAGAAGCCTCGATAAATTCAAAAAACGCCTTCTTTATACTCAAAATATAACTACCTAACCAAAAGCTATACATATATTCCAGCTTTACACATATCTGGAATTCACTGCTAACTCTTAAATGCGAAATGTTCTTTTCCGGCGTATTTATGTAAAGAAGCCCTAATTAATTCATAGCCCTAAATAATTCAGACTGGGCATTCTTGGGTTGACTAACTACCACATTGCTATGGATATATGCGATTGCCGTGTGATCGCGTCGCTTGTGTACATAATCAATTAACTTGTCTGAACTTGTTTTCGTTATTTAGTGGTACAGTTTTTACTGACTGATGCAATATGTGAAAATAGGCAGCCGTGAGCACTGTAATAACTTTACTGATATACTATCTGTACTAGCTAAGGTATAGTGAAATATGGTTTTTGTAAGATCTTTATGATAAGATTCCGGCTTGACCTTGATCTATGATAAAATTAGGGCTGTTGCACAAGATAGCGTGGATGAAAATTATATTATACCTAGTAGATGAGAAGTTATCAGAAAAATTCACAATTTAAATATTAATGAAGATATGGTACTACATTCACAAAAAATTAAAGAAGGAGTATTTTGCGCTAGTGCAATTGTTTCACCGCAAAATCAATATGTAAAATTTATGAATACAACTAACAACCGGTTAGTATAATCCAATTTAAACCAATCCTAGAACCGTTGAACAATTACCAAATTTTGAAAACACAAGCTAAACACGACACAAAACAAAACAGGAATGTAATGGTTCTAACTGCACTCAAATTCAATAATGTACCAACATACGCAAGAAGCGATTTAGAAAATTTGATCTCAAATTTTTCGGACATATTTTGTTTACCAGATGAACCAGATGAAATTGTTTCGTCAAACAATTTTAACAAGCAGAACATATAATCATGTGATAAAGTACCAGTATATATTCCAAACTACAAACCATCCATTCGCAAAGTAACGAAATAGCGACACAAGTTGATCAAATTTTAAATGATGATATAATCGAACCATCAATCGAACCCAATATTACTAGTTACAATCCGATAATAATAACGCGACATAGAAATTGATTTTCGACAACTCAACGAGAAAATATTAGCAGACAAATTTCCCCTACCAAGAATCGATGCAATTGTAGATCAATTTGGTAGACCAAAATATTTCATTATATTGGATTTGATGTCAGGTTTTCATCAAATACCCCTAGATGTAAATTCAAGAAAATTTACCGCGTTTTCCACTCAATCTTATCATTTTCAAAATTTTGGTCTAAATATTTTTTTCATTTTGGTCTAAATATTAGCCCAAACAGTTTCCAAAGAATGATGACCATCGCTATGTCAGGATTATCATCTGAAAATGCTTTTGTGTATATTGATGAAAATCATCTTTAGTACTTAGAAAAGGTTTTTGAACGCATTAAAAAATATAACCTAAAACTAAATTTAAATAACTGCACATTTTTTAACACTGAAGTAACATATTTAGGTCACAAAATTACAGATAGAGAAATCTTACAAGACAATAAAAAATATGAAGTAATTAAAAATACCCCATACCAAACAATAAGAACAATGTTTGGAGATTAGTTGTATTTTGCAATTACTATCGAAAGTTTGTCCCAAATTTTGAAACCATTGCCTACCCGTTGAATCATCTTTCAAGAAAAATAAAAAAATCACTTGGACTCCAGCGTAGTAAAACGCATTTTTAACCAAAGCATTCCTAATGTCACCAAAACTTTTGCAATATTAAAACTTCAGTGAACAATACATTTTAACAACAAATGCTTCAGACGTTTTGTGTGGAGCAGTCTTATCACAAATTATTAACGACAATGACTTACCAATAGCATTTGCCAGTAAAAGTTTCACAATCGGAGAAAATAATAAATCCGTAATTTTGAAAAAAAATTACAGCAATACATTGGTCAATTCATTATTTCAAGTCTTATTTACATGGACGCAATTTTACTATGCGAACGGACCATAGACCGTTATTTTTTAATTTAATATGGAAAACCAAACTAAAAAGAATGAGGTTAGATTTGGGAGAGTTCGTTTTTAATATAGAATATATTCAAGGCAAAAGCAACACGTATAGAAATGTCATCACACGAATTAAAAGCAAAAAGTATTTTGATGGTCAATACAAGGTCGATGTCAAGGAAACAAGAGATAATTCTCGGTTAATTTTTCAAAAGGGCGTATAAGCAAGTGACAGTTTCTCTTTGTTTACTTTCAGTTCTATTAATTACCAAGCGGTTTCCACGTTTATCACTCAACTCTTTGCATGAAATGATACCCGAAAACTTCGAATAGTGATATCAAAGAAAATCTTTTTAATCACATCACAATAATCGAAAGAGAGAGTTATTAAAGAGAAACTGTCACTTGCTTATACGCCCTAAAGAAAAATCAACCGAGAATTGAAAAAATGAAAATAAATTACAAACTAACAACAATCTTAAGGGCATGTTCAGTTGTGTTCTAGTTCTAGATGCATAATTTATGTCAGTTACAAAATTTAATTCTGAATTTTATAACAAGAAAAACTGGCAGCCCAGCAGTGTTTTACTCGAGTTTCAAATATACAAAAAATATAATGCATCGTAGACCAGTTTTAAATTTAATAGAAGAACTGGTCGAATAAATAAAACTAGAACGGCTTGCTGGGGATACGTTTATTCCAGTTTCTGCTCTATTATAGATCTTCCAAATAGATCTTCTACACGGAACCACCCGCGATCCCATTTCAACCAGAATATTAGTTGATTTTCTGAATTCGATTGGTTAAAATTTGGTACAACTAATCGATTGTTGTTTTAACTAAACTGTCATTTTTGTTTTTCGATTAGCAGAAACGAGGGTTGAAAAAAAAAATGCTGTCAATTAGTGAGGACACATACCTTTCAATTTCAACAATTATTTTAGTTGAAATAACTGGTGTTGTTATTTAAACAAAATTCTGTTAGTTGAAAAATAAATCGGTTTTATTTGTTTTTGACATTGCAAATAGTTGAATCAACTATAACAATGTTATTGATTTGCGAAAATAATCAAAATATACTTACTGATACACGTTATTTTCTATTTGAAATAAATTCGGAATGTTGAGATTCATGAAATAAATATCGTTGTTAAAATATAAACAGTATTTTATATTGACATGTAATATCATTAGGGATGGGAAAACCACCGATCACTGCTGATTTCAAGTGATCTTAACCAAGGAATAAATTATCATTACGAAATCAGGACTGATCGGATCTCTAAGTTTGTTTTTGTATGATCATGATCATGTCAAGTCGAGATCAGTAAAGATCTAAATTCTAAAAATATACTTCTGATTCGATCGGAAATGAATGATGTAGAAAAACGTTTTTAGTCAGCAAAAGTGCCCGGAGGGGCGAGTAAATTAGCGAAATTATTAAGTTTACCTAAAATGAGTATTGAAAGATGATGCCTTCAAACGGTTGAACTAAACTTATGCACTGATAATTTTAGTCATTTTATATGCACTTGAGTCCATCAACCGCTGGGAATTAGAATTTTGCGACGGCAATTCAAACGCGCCATTCAATCGCAGCGCGTTCTGTGTGTTTGAAACCCTTCGCTCCTGTTACTTTTATAAATTAAATTCATGTCAAAAAGCGTTTTAGCATCAACATCATCATCGGTCAAACAGCTGGAAGTAAAACAGCCTGCTGGAAGTAAATCAATGATCGAATTTGAAGCATAAAATTTTTGCGCATACCTGAAAGATTACGAGATGATCATTCATTAACATTTTCTAATTTGTCACCAAATCTTTTTCATCTTAAACAAGGTTAACTTTATCACAACACCGCTGTTAGATAAACACTTTTTATGGAATAATAAATTTCTCAAATCGAATGGACACAATTTTACCAAACTTTTTATTCATCGATGTTGTTTTCATTGATATTTGAAGCGACGCGAAAAGATTTCAACTAAAAAAGTTGTTGATTTTGCATTGCGATTATTGTTTTGCTTTCAACTGTCTCCGACATTTGACAGCATTCAAAACAACATATTTTTCAACTTCTTGAATATATGCAAATCAAAAACCATATTGGTTGAATCAAAAAGAAATTAGTTAAATCAACTATCGCAAAAATCAAAAACTGCGATATCGCAATTTTATGATCGAAGGGTTCTCCGTGTAGCTGCTGAAGCTGCTCTAACCATGTAAATAACCCAACTACTAACAATAATTCCTCTATCTACGGTCAGCCTGATCAATTCTCTGTTTGTACAATGGAAAACCCTAGTGAAGTACGAAATTTATTGAAAATGAGATGTTTTTTCGAAAACAATCATATTATTATTGAAGCGTATTATGGAATACGGAAACAAAAACCGATGTATCGTGTAAGTACAGAAATAAGGGATATAAGACAAACACTTGTGTTTGCAATCTCCATTTCTCAAGGAGAAATCAAAAAGATGAATATAAGCAGAGTAGCAATCTCTTCCAAGGGTGAAATATTTGAAATGGTACAAATGGAAATGTTTAAAGGTCTCGCCCTAAAACACTAAAAACATTACAAATTATCATTTACAAACCACAGAAGTTAATTAGTAACCTTCGTGAGATGCAAGATATATTGAAAAATTATCACGAAACACCAATAGGAGGACACATCGGACAATATCGATTGTACCTCAAATTAAGAGAATTATACACATGGAAATTTACTAATTTCATTAAGGCCAGTGAAGCTAGATAAAGGAATAAAATTATCAAACGTACTAAAGAAAAATTACAAATCACCAACACACTATTAGAATTAAAAACTGACCGAGGAACCGAATACAAACATGAGGTTCTAGAAAAAATTTGAAAATGACTAAATATCAAACCGACATTTTCTACAGTCTATCATCCTCAGACAATTTGTTCTTTAGAAAGAAATCATAAATGCCTCAATGAGTTTCTGCGATCCTTTCTGAATGAACATCAATCTGACTGGGATGATTGATTACAAGACTAAACATTTTCCTACAATACAATACCACACTCAAATCACGGGTATGTTCGGCTATTTATTTGAGTCCAAACGTCTTCAATTGACCCAAACGCGATTCGAATTATATCAACCCAGAGTATTCCGAAATTTCAAATTATTTGCATTTGAGTAACTATGAACAGTTTCGTCCAATGTACTCGAACCATCCCGTTTGCCTTCTGTTTTTAAATTACATCAATTGAACCGAGATTTGGGAACTCATCGTCATGTTTTACCTATTCGAATGATTCACTTTCTTGCTCATAAACCGTCAAACTGATTTCGGTTGTATTTTGCTGGAATCATTTGGGACTTTTAAGAGCAGGAAAAAATTGCTTTAAAGTGTGAAGTGTACGTGTGTACCTGAATTGTGGAAAAATGTAGAGATCGAATCAAGAACAATTGTCAGATGATTCATTTTTACAGAACACTCTACCATTCTACTTCACTAATCTAGAGCAATCATGAGGGTCGTTCGATTATTCAAATTTAAGAGTATTCGAAATAATTTCCATCCAAAGGTAATTTTTGAGCTGTGAGAAATTCACAGGGACAGCTACAGGTACAGAAATAAATGGAGCAAGTACAGAAGCTAAGTTCAGGAAAAAACAAAGAAGGTACAGGAACAAGTGCAGGAAGTACAGAAATGATGGAAACAAGTATAGGAAGTACTGGGACAATTAAGTGCAGAAAAAGGTACAGAATGTGCAGATGGTACAGATATAAGTACAGAAGTACAGGAACAAATTTTGAAACAAGCACAGAAAGTACAGGAACAAACACATAAATTACGGAAACAAGCACACAAAGTACAAAGTAAAGTGCAGACAATAAAGGAATAAGTACAGAAAAAAGTTAAAAGTTCAAAAATTAATCACAAATGTTGTCGAGACAACAATTTTGAATGGCAAATTAGAAGGAGAAAAATTTTTTATTCCACGCATTTCAATGATGCCCACTGATATGTCATTTCAATTTGAACGTTATTTTCTCATCCGTTTAACTTTTCTATTACCGTCAATAATCGTTTCAGCAAACCATCGGTTTTATATATTTCGTCCTGTTGTCCGCGATATAAAATGGTTGGGGCTACTATCATAGAGCATTATAATGATATTTTTCTTCAATAATCATTAAATTGATAAGTAGTTTTGATTTTCTACATCTAATCTAATATAATTGCGCTACAAAGTGTGCAGGGGTCCGCTAGTATACATATATATATATATATATATATATATATATATATATATATATATATATATATATATATATATATATATATATATATATATATATATATATATATATATATATATATATATATATATATATATATATATATATATATATATATATATATATATATATATATATATATATATATATATATATATATATATAATCAAAAACTCAATCTGTAAAATTTGGTTATCTAAACAATAAAAAAAATTGTATGGGGAGTTGGAATTCACATGCTTGAATGATTTCACACGCTTAGATCATTTATACAAAGGGGGGTGATTTACTTTATTCAGATCAACGCAGTAACAAGTTCACAACTTAAACCTATATATCCCTTAACACATCTCCCGCTGTCGAAATCACACGTCCTAAACAATGATCCCAAAAGCTGAACATGAATAGCATCATCCTAAAACTCTCTTCAGTTTTTCAAATTACAATTTATGCCGAACCTACCACCGCGAAATGCCACATAAGTTAAACCGACCCAAGCTCAACATGAAAGCATGTTTTCATTAACCCAAATGACACACATTTCGAAGCCTCTTGAGTTTACCGATTGTAAAACTCGGTTGACCAAGCACTTCCAAAATTAACCCAATATTGAACAAAGTGTTAAACAATCATTCAAAACAATAAACTGTTTACAGATGTTGCGCAAAACCGAGCTATACGCTTTACATCTTCTACTTTACGCCTCTCTTCGCTTACACCAGCCGCTCTTTACTGTGATGTGCTTTGTCATTATGTTTCCCAAATTTACTCTTGCCTTTTCCCTCATACTTTCGATACTTTACATGTTCACCAATAGGAAGTAACTAAAAGAAACAAAGAAACTAAAGAATGAACTCCTCCCATTAGTAAAATCATTATGTAATAATTTTCAGTAGATAGGTCTATCTAGGTTTCGTGTAAGTAAGGATAAAAGGGAATAAAGTGGTCTTTAATGACCTAACCAAGGAAGTACACCCTTCCTATTTTAAAAAGAAATAATCCCAAAATAGAATCAACGCAAAATGTTTTAAAAAATACGATCGCGGTGCATCGACGTGCATGTGATCGTAACAGATGACGCATCATGAATATATGCGTATGAGCCGGAAACAAAATAGCAATCGTTCGTGTGGGTGTTCCAAAATGGGTCAAATCCAAAAAAAGTTATTTGCGCTCGAAGCACTTCGAAGCAAATGGTCGCCTGCAACGTAAGACGGTCAATTCGGAATGGTACACAACCATTTGTTTGCCTAAAGTCTTTGAAGAAATTTTCAAAACGAACAAGAGAAAATGAATCATCCTCCCTCATGGCAATGCGAGCTCTCACACATCAGCTCAAACCAGTGCTTTTTGACCGGCCAAAACGTTGAACCGATGAGTCATCCATCGTACAGCCCTGACTTGGCACCCAATGATTTCTTTTTATTCCCGCATATCAAGAATAAATTGCGTGGTGAACGATTTTCGACGCTAGAAGATGCTGTGGAAGCATTCAAAAACTTTTCTGATTGGTTCGAATGCATCATCACGGAGAATACTTTGAAAAACAATAAAGCCATTTTTACTTAAAAATGTTTGTTCTTATTCGCTATTCCCGAAATAAAAGTTGTGGCCCTAGTATATATCATAAACTAGTATACCACCTAGGGGATTTCGAAAATACTCAATTTTCGAAAAATTATAAGCATATATATAAGTGAAAAGTTCAATTTTTTACATAAAAATTTCATATTCTAATGTTCATTAAAAAACATGTTTACTACAAATCAAGAAACTCCTACGTGGTACACTAGATAATGTATTTATAGAAGTCTACTCTAAACTTGGAAACAATAGAAAAAGATTTGTAACTACTACCAGTGTTTATTTATTTATTATCTATTATTAAGAAGATCGCTGTACTTTTGCCTGAATTTGTGAAATGATTCATCAAATTCAAAAAGATACTCAACAGCGTCCTCAACCATGATGCTACTGCTTCGTAATACCTGAACATCGTTCGATGAAATCTCGACTGAAATAAACTGGTAGAGCGCAGTGATCGTTGTGAAGTAAGAAAATCGAGTTGAAACAAAATCTTCGGTGAGTCTCTATAACCATTGATCAGTTTTGCCACGAAAGTAGCTTGCTGAATTTTCCAGCGTCGTTCCAATGAGTCGAGTGCGATCAGTCGAGGAGGAACTCCTGATAAATTTTAGAACGGAGATGATACACAGGAGCCGAGCTTACGTCGCAGGACTACCACATAAGTAAGAGCGTAGCCAGACAGTAAACTTTTGTGTTGCGCCTAGCCGCAACATCTTGCACAAGAGTATTCGGTGGTCAACATGGTCGAAAGCTGATTTCAGATCAGTGTATACTGCATCAATTTGTACTCTATCCTCCAAACTCTAAGTACAAGTCGAAGTGAAATCTAAGAGATTCGTGCTAACTGAACGACTTGCCATTGTAGCAGTCATACCTTATTCAGCAATAAGTTTCAAGCATCTAGTAGATCGATTTCAATAATTCCGCCAACAGTTATACAACCTATCGTTGGTCAACTTTTGCGCAACACCCTAATAAAATCTTCCCCTCATTTAAGTTGAATAATTCGTTGAGTCTCTCCTTAGAGAGAAATTCACGAAGATTCCTCGCGAATAATGTATGACGGAGGGGAGGAATGGCGCCAAGGATTGGTTAACCGAATAAAACAGTCAGTGGGGTCATTGATCGTCAAATTTGTCCGATGAAATTAGCGAGACAATACGTATTTCCGGTGAATTCGTACGAAATTACCTTCCATACTCTGAGGATTTCCAATGCTAGTTTATTTCGTCCCAGTCCGCCAAATTTAGTGGAAGCTTCGCGTAGTTGTCCGGTGTTAGTTTCAGATAGGTAATAAAGTGACGTTTTCTTACGTAAAGTTTCCCTAAATATTTGTCTCCCTCCTTTGCCTAGAATGCTAATATAGTAGTGATTGCTACGATAAGTAGTGCGTGTAGAGAATAGTGCGTGCGAAGTAAGACAAGACTCAGGTAAAAGTGCTTAAAATCGTGCCATTGACCTCACCAATGTGCTAATGACCCCGTCTGCATCAGCCAGACGGCATTCGTTTCTTTTTTATCTATTCTACGCAGCTACGACGAAAGAGAGGAAGGAATCAAACACCGTACGCGGGCCAAAGTCCACCATCGGACGAAAATTTAAAACTCCGGCAACCGTTACACCACCGGAAAAAGTCGGTCCGTCAACTGACCGTCAGTAGCAGCCAGCGAACGTTGGCCAAAATCGGTGTGGTACATCACCGGTTACGTGAGTACCCGGAATCGTCATCACCGCCATCACCAATAGAACCACGATCGACCCAGCATCCACCACCAACAGTGAGCAGCAGACGCAGAAACCACTGGTGAGTCCGTATCGTTCTTGCTAGATAGTGGAGCGGCGTCCACTGAAGACGCCACCGTGATTCAAAACCGTTTAAGTGCACTAAAATCCCGTTTAAATCGGAAGTAGGGACGCGTCCATAAATTGAGGGTTGTGTGTCCGCCATCATGTTTTTGTGACACCATTTTTGAACGCCACACAACCCATTGTATTAGTCACCCGGGTGCGAAGCACATTTCATTGCTGGAGCCGTGGAGTGAGTAAGTGGGAGAGGAAAAGCACAAATTGTCAATGAGCACAAGTAGGGAGAGAAATCACGCACGCACATAGGAGATAGGCTAGATAGGAAATTAAAAAATCTAATACAGACATGCAAAATGAAGTCAATCCGTTTTTCCGTTAATAAATGATTATTTATTTCAATGCCTAAATGTAGCTCAATTGCTCAATTGTAATCATAACACTCCTACAGGTATTTGGTGAGGTTTCCGTATGTTTGCGTCACTTCGTTAGAGCTTTTTCGTTGTTGGCTGTCTTCCGTTCAGCGGAATTTGAATGTGTGCTGTAAGTTCAGCTTCCATTAGGTTTACGCTATTTAGTGGCAAGTAGCTGCACTGCCCATGATTATCTAAGGGTAATGAAGTTTCGGTGACTGCTGATGACTGATAATAGGGTCATCTACCAGTCTTTGGAGGCTAGTTTTTGGTTAGCCTAACTTGACCGATCCTGATTCATTTTTTTCGTCTCATCCGGGCAAACACATAGTGGCGTGCAGTCTTTCTTATAGGGAAGTGGCGCTATAAACTGCACGCTAGTTTGGGATCGGCAAGGATCGGCTACACCATAAATCCATGCTGATGGATAGAGGTGTATTTTTAGTATGGAAAAGTACACCTGTGCTCACAATTATTCCAAATAGCTTAAATGTAGCTGATAAATTGGTTATGCCTCGATAATTCCTAAGACCAGTACGACCACCGTTCTTGTAGACTGGAAACATGAAAGACTGCTTCCAAGTCATCGGAAAAATACCTTGCTCAAATGATTTGTTAAATATCAGGTGTACAAATTTGCTTCCGCCGTTTTTTTCTAAAATTAAAAACTTTATTGCGAAAAAGTGCTTACAGATGTATTATTCCAAGTATTGTCCGCCGCTAGCGACAACTTTCTCCCATCTTTCCGGCAATTTTCGGATCCTGGCTCGAAAAAAGGAATCCTCTTCTGACGCTATCCATGAAGCAATCCATTTTTCCAACTCTTCGAAGGATTGAAAATGTTGATCAGAAGGGACGACATCTGGGAAATATGGCGGGTGGGGCAAGATTTCCCATTTCAGCGTTTCCAGGTACTTTTTGACCACTTTTGCGACGTGAGGCCGAGCATTGTCCTGTTGGAGGACAGTTTCCTTCTTTCTGAGTCATGCCCAGGGTCTGGAGACGTTTTGAAACGGCTTTCTGACTTACTCCCAACGATTCGGCAAGCTCTTCCTGGATTATGCACGAATCTTCATCAAGCAATGCTTCTAGTTGTTCATCTTTGAAGGTTTTTTCTTTTCCACCACCATGTCTGTCTTCGACATCGAAATCACCATTTTTAAAACATTCAAACCACTCCCTACGCGTTCTTTTACTCAGAGCAGCATCACTGTAGGTTTCTAAATTCGAAATTTACTGGCCGTTTTACGAATTGCCGTATTTTTCGAATTGTAACAGAAAAGTAAAACTTCCCGCAAATGGCGAGAATTGGGCACATAAACAGACATTTTCGAGCGTGAATAATACGAAAACAAGAACTACTGTCACTGAAACGGCGATGGCAATTCGTTAGGCACTGGACACACTCACTTTGAAGGCATTATCATCTATGTATTTTGACCAGCCTCAGCCGGTACAGCCACCTATCGGAAAACAGCGGAAGCAAAGCTGTACACCTGATATATTGCACAAGGATCGGCTAAATCAGAAGCGCAATGACTGTACACCGCTGAAGGCATATCTGGTCCGACCGAGAACAATCGTTTCAACTTCTTCGCTACGGCAACAATCATATCAGGAGTAATAAAAATGTGTATAATTGCACTAAATTCTCAGGAACAATCACCGCGGCGATCTCCGCTTCGATACCGGAGGCTATATTTTCTGCAAACACAGAAGCAAATAACTTTGCAAACAGATCACATAAGTCCAAAGTTGACTTGGATTAAACACCATCGAGAAAAACTTTTGAAGGAATTGATGACCATTGCGGTTTCGAGTTTACAAAAGTCCAGAAATGTTTGGGATTCCGACAAAGATCAGTTTGAACCCGCATGGCGTATAATTTGTACAACTCCGCGTTTAGCATAAGTTAGTTTTCATTGGAACTTTTTAACATTCTTTTTGCTTCAGAGCAGGGTAAACGACGATGTTTGCACTGCCAGGCATTTCGAGTTCGTTTCAATTTACGAAATAGTGTTGTACTCCAAGGAGGACTTACTGGCCGTTTTACGAAAGGCAAGTTTGAACTTAACCACTGAATGATTTTATTACAGAAAATGGACGTTGACGATTTCTTGAAAAGCTCTGCAGTTAACGTTTTGAAAGAATTCAAGTAAGGCAGCAAAATCTATTTTTTTTATAATTTAATGACCCTGATCATTCGTGGACTCTATATTGCGGGAATTGCTTTCGCAGTCAGCAGGCCACGAGATAACTAAAGGCGGATGATGTGGGTTGACGGGTAACAGTGGAGAAACACTTTAATCAACTACTAATTGATGCTGCAACGACCAAAATAAAAAATTGAGCAATCGCCCAAAATAATTTCTGTAAAGGTTTGTTTGATGTAGATACATAAAATCCATAGCGTTGATTAGTGCCATACCAGCAGCGGATGGCAACGAAGAACAAGCGGATTGTGTTTCTTCATGTCGTTGATTCCACACAATGTGGGGCTGGTTGAAATCATCGCACACCACAACAATATTATTCACAAAATCTTTACTTCACAGTTCCAGTTGAAATGCGCCCATCGATCACATCATCGTTTTGCTATTATCAGGAATATACACTGCAGTTTTACCGCTTCCTACCCTGCACTGTAGCACTTGCACACACTTGTTCAAAACAGTGACCATCCACCGTTGCAATAATAGAGCTGGCATATTTTCGTGAATTGGCAATCAATACTCCACCAAACGATGTTTCGTCACTATAAGCTGAGTTGCGTTCTTAGCGAAAAACACAGAAATAATTTCCAAATAACTGCTGAGAGTTGATTCGGCTATCGAGTCCAGTGTTAAGCTCATATTATTCATTTTCTCTTAAATATTGCAGCATAAATTCCACAAATGCTACAATTCAAAGACGTTTGGAAAAGAGTTTTGAATTTGTTTGCCTTTCTCACATAGAAAGGCTATGCAATCGTTATGGAAACCAACTTTACAACCGAGGCCCGGAGAGCCGAGTGTCATATACCATTCGACTCAGTTCGTCGAGATCACAAAATATCTGTGTTTATGTGTGTGTGTTTTTTTTTCACAAGATGAAATGCATTTACGCACAGAGTGTGGGACTCTCCACAGGACTACCAATGTATAATTGGAACTACCCACTAAAACACTTTGGATCTCCAACCCTACCTCCCCGGAACTACCATTACGTATTACTTCGGGGTGGAAGGCTATCAGTGCTCAAAGCACCCTTCCTGGACTCATGCATAGTCATGGGCGTCTGTGTCGTTCTCTGCTACTTTTGGGCGATTTATCTCTCGATTTTGAGTTACTCATTTCGCTACAGGCGATCGACCAGGAGGATGTCGAGGTCGATCCGGCGATTCCGGTTGCAGCTTAGCTTTCGGTTCGCTGGCGCTTCAACGACGCACGGCTGGTCTACGTCGCGAACTACTCGGATAATAACCCACGATGGATCTAGCCTACACCGACGGAAAAGTTCCCCGACGATTTAAGTTTCCCCGGACCGATGCTCCCGAAATCCGTGAACGGTTCGAACGGCAGGATGCCTGGGTCAGTCCAATGATTCCGGTTGGAGTTACGTCGCCATCTACTCATCAAATCCCCGTCGAAGGATCTAGACTACGCCGACGGAGAGCTTCCCGGGTACTACCGCCGTGATAGAAGTGCTTCGTAATCTTTCGTTAGTCTCGTAGAGCAACACCCGGTTCTGAAAGGAGCTTTTCAGAATCTTGTACAGCCCTTCTGGTGCTCTCAGTCGAAGAAAGGAGTCAGCGATATCCGCCCAACAAGCACTATTGAACGCGATTTTGACGTAGACCTGCCTTTGCAGAACCCGTACTGTTCGTTAGACAGTCCACCCGCCTCCTCTATGAATGGGGCAAGCCTGTTCAGGATGATTCTCTCCAGGAGCTTCCCTGTGGTGTCGATCAGGCAAATTGGTCCATATGCCGACGGGTCCCCAGGATGTTTCTCAGGTTTCGGTAACAGTACCAATCTCTGTCTTTTCCTGAATGACCTCCCTGAACATGTCCGATTTAGAGGTTATAGCAACCTTTAGAGCCGCGTTCGGGATACCATTTGGCCCGGGAGCGATCTCGCTGCTGACAAAAACTCTTTGTTCGTCACTCTGCCAACATCGTTTGTTGGCAGCGGTGCTGGCGGTGGTGAGGGAAGAGGACTCTTATGATCTCCTTCAGTTTCACTGTTCTACGTTCAGGGGGTGTTAGTGCCCCTTCTCGTTTTCTCCATAACCATCCTGTAGGCATCACCTCAAGGGTTATAGTTGGCATACTGACACAGGTTTTCAAAGCAGGCTTTTTTGCTTACGCGAATAGCCTTGTTCAGGGCCGCTTTGCCGGCTTCGTTTCTTACTGCTCTTGTCTCCGGTGATCTAGCTCTTTGCATACTTCTTCTGGCCCTTAAGCAGGTCGCTCGAAGGTCTGCAATTTGCTCTTTCCACTAGTAGACCGGTCGTCTGTTGTTCCACGGTCGTGCCTTCCTCGGCATTGTCACGTCGCACGCCCGTGTCAGGACGACTACCAACTCTTCCCCATCTAAGTTCGCTGTGTGCTTCTCTTGTGCGAGAGCTGCACTAAACGTTTCACGGTCGAAGTCGGCAACCATCCACGCTCGGGTTCCGGGGGGTATTTCCCTTAATGTTGTATCCCGCTAGGCTACCTATCGTGTAGCGTATGGCTAGGTGGTCGCGAAGGGTATAACCATCTTCCACTCTCCAGTTTAAGTCTCCGGCCAGGCCAGGACTGCAAAAAGTCACGTCGATGAACGACTCAATTCAGTTCCGCTGGAAGGTACTTTTGGCACCGTCGCTCCCTAGTACCACATCTACCTTGGCGGATGCCTCTAGCAGCGTCTGCCCTCTCTGGCTCGAGATCGCCACTGACCTGGATATGTGCGCAAAATAGTTCCCATTGTCGACGGGGATGTGATAGGGGTCCGAAAGGATAACGACGTCTGTGCTCTATTCTAAAACTGACGCAGCAATTGCTGTGCAGCTGCACTACGTTTAGGCCGTCTTATTGCCTCCGCCGAAGGAGCAGACGGGGCCGCCAATGGCGTGGATTTGAGCCTTCTTTTTGCTCACGCAAATCACACGCGGTCCCAAGACTTGTGGCCAGTTTCGAAACACCTGAAGCACATGTCCACCATCGGCGGTTGGTATGCAGTCACTGGTCAAACCGACCAACCAACTTTTAGCTTGCTGACTTTTAGGACCTTATTAGTGTCCATGACTGACAGTTTGGATGTGGCTATCTGGGTGCCTTGGGGTCTTTTTCTCAGGCGAATGGATTCGTGTGAGACGTTCACTGCTCCTTGCTCCTTACTAGCCGTGATAAGCTCTTCGGCGCTTGCGATCTCGTCCAGTCGTTTACATTGAAGTGTAACTTTGTTTTGCAAGGCTCTCACTTCGACCTCGTCGCCTAGAACTTGCTGAGCTAGCACTCCGAGTTCTGATACGACCGATTGTGCTCCTTTTTTTAGCACTAGCAGTATCTCGCCAGCTCTAGTACGTGTAATAGAGCGAACCTATGTTCCAAACTCGGCAAGCTTTGCCTCGTTCCGCATTGCCTTGAGGACGTCGACGTAATTCTCCTTGTCTGTTTTGACCAGCAAGGCTTTTCCTTTGTCCCTAGCCCTTCTCTCGCGTTCTATGGGGAATTTCTTCTTTCTCTTCTTGGTCACCTTGAGCCAGGGCCGCTCCAATTCTGGTCGGTCCTTGCCAGGATTCTCCTTATCCTGTTGACCCTTCTCACCAGGATCGTGTTCGGTCTCTTTACTAGGATCCGAGGACCGAGTATCCCGTTTGGGGTTGAGACCTCTGTCGCAATCCTTCCTCCTGCTTCAGCGACTAGGCCCTTACACCAGGCATGGCAAAAACACGGATCCGTTCTGCACGGTACTCACCATCACTCGTGAGCACACCACCAGGACTATTGAATGCTACGCTTCGTGCCCGTGTTGAAAAACATACACCGAACGCAGTAGAAAAAGCACCCGTACCGGTGGTCGTGTAATTGCCAAGCAACGGTGTTTGGATTTTCGGGCAGCACTGAAGTCGAGTGTTCCTGACTTCGGCAAACACCGAAGCCGAGTGTTTCCGATTTTGCCATATACGTTGCTTGTACTATAAGCACCTATAGCGCCACGGTATGACGAAAAATGCGTTTGAATGATTAATTCTTTTTTCATCAATACGCGTCTGATTGAATTCAATTGATTGACAATATAACCAAAGCATGGGTGCTCTTCGGTGCCTTCGCGAAATTGAAAACACTCGGCTCCGGTGTTTAACGAAACTAAAAACACGCAGTTTCGGTGTATGCCGAAGCTTGAAACACCAGCGCCGAAAATAAAACAGCGCCACGAGCACCGTGGCTTCGGATATTGCGTTTCGTGTTTCTCTTTGTGCACTGGCACGCAATGGCATTCTCAATACACGCGGTGGCGGTGGTTATATGAAGCACGCAGTGCAGTGCAGTGTTTGGACATGCCTGCCTTACACCTCTTGGTCACTCGTTTGTGACCTGGTGAGTCCCTGGCTCGTTTCCTACGCACGTTGTTCCTCTCCATTGTTAGGCGGAGTGCGTAGTCGATCGTCGCCTGACTCGGGCTTCTCTGGTTTGAGAAGGGCTCCGTTTGGGAGCACTTATCCGTCCTTACGCCTCCCTTCTTTCGGGCTATTAGAGCCTAATGATCCCTCTTGGCTACATTCACGGCTTTTCTCAGCCTTAGCAAGTTCAGCTTTAGGTCCGTCATACTCGATACAGCTTCTCCGAACCTCGACTCCAGGGTCTTTGGTTGGTTCACTGATTCGACGAGCGTATTGCTCTCGCTCGTTTCGTCAGCTACCACTGTTCCTTCCTCCTTCGCACTCGGTTTAACGGGTGGAGATCTCCTCAAACCCTTTATCTAGCACAACACCTCATCTATCTCGGTCTCGGGAGGAATACCGAACTAATCCCGACAGGCAGTCCCACCTGTCCTCAAACATTCCATCGGATTTCTTTCGGAATACGAAAGCTTTCCTTCATACTAGTTGTTACTGTCAGCTCGACTGACTTGTGTTTGAGTTTTCAACGAAGTTAACTAGGGATTCTGCTGTGGTTTGTCGAAAGGGCTGGACTATCACGAATTTAGTGAAAAGATAAGTCACTACTAGCATGCATGTGCTTTTGCTTTTCCCGGACGCTGGAAGGGGACCAACATAGTGTATCGTTAGAAACTGCCAGGGGTATTGAGTCAACTTTTTCTGACTGGTCACCGGAGCAGCCGAGTTTTGAGTTGTAACTTTGCTGGTTTAAGAGATCAGACACTTTGTACAAAAGCGTTTTACCTCGCTGCTCATCAAATGTCAAAAATATCGCTCTCTTAGCGTCGCCAACCTTTTTTTTAAGAGCCGAGATGAGCATTCTCGTGTACTATATGGATGAGATCAGTTCGATCCGACTTCGATGGGTAGATTTTGCATTGGAAACGAGAATCCTCGACTTTTCCTGACATTTTCACCGATTTCAATATTTGTCCATCAACCACACAAACATCAGGAAATCTTGTGGGCTATTTCCTAATTCTTTCAGCCAACTCTCGGTGTTCAACGTCCATGGGCTGTCCTGAGATAGTCTCCACTGATCTGGAGAAACAGTCGACCAAAATATTTCATTTATCTTTCCTATTCTCCAACTCAATGTCGTATGATTGGATTTATAAGGCCCATCGCAGTAATTTCGCGTAACCTTAATCTTCACCAATTGTGAAAAACCACAGTAGGCTTCGTGCATCGGTAACCACCTTCGACATAGTGACGGAAGTGCTCAATCGCCAGCAGTACTCCTAAGCATTTCTTTTCAACACTAGCATATTAACGCAGAGTGCTGCCAAATTTCTTGCTGAAGTACGTTGTTGGATGGGTTCCCTCGGTTGAAAGTTATCAGAATTTTTACAAACCGCACAATGAATTGTGTGCCTTTGATATCTTTCGTGAGAGTTGTGATGACGTCCAAGAACATGCATTCGTTCACTGCATATATCACACACGACTTTATTTAATGACTTTAACATGCGACTTTAACTTAACTCTAGCACTTTAAATTGAAAACGGCAACATGCCGTGTATGCGTGCAGTAACGATGGAAGCTAGAAGACGACTGGCGATCGATGATAATGAAGGAGATCTTCTACCCGGTCGCGTGCTGTCCCGCTCGGTGATGAAGAGTGGTGAATATGGCCTAATGATAACATGCGCAGGTCAGTAGGTACTACGCTGCCGTTTTGGTATTGATGATGATCTAGGGGAAACTGTAGTACTCAAACATCCCGACCCACCCTGAAATTACACAATTTCAATTGACTCTTACTGTTGCTGGCTGGTATCGGGTTCGTCGGCGATGGTCAATAGTAGCAGACATATTTTAGTTACAGCCGTCCGTAGAGTAACGACGCGAACTACACCGTTCTTACCTGGGTGAGTTTGATGAATACGGGCCATTCTCCATTTCATCGATGGTTGATTCTCATCGACGATGATGACAAGTCTGCCAGTTTCAATGTTAATTGCGGCTGCCAATTCTTTACTCGGGCCTTGAGCTGCGATAGGTATTCGGTATGCCATCTACGCCAGAAATGTTGAAGTTGTTGTTGGATTAGCTGCCAGCGTGTAAGCCGATTAGGAGAATTGTTGGTGAAATCCTTATCGGGAACTGCTTGCAATGATGAGCCGATGAGAAAGTGACCTGGCGTGAGCGGTTGAAGATCAGTTGGATCATCTGAAAGGTGAGTGAGCGGCCTAGAATTGAGACAACCTTCTTCTTGGGATACGAGGGTTGTAAAATCTTCGTATGAAACGGAAGTATTGCCCAAGACACGAAGCAAGTGTTTCTTAGCGGAACGTACGGCGGCTTCCCAGAGTCCGCCAAAATGTGGGGCGGCAGAGAGGTTAAAATGCCATGTGATGCCATCTCTGCTGCATTCCCTTCGAATTTTGTCATGATGTTTTTGATTCCGCAGGTTCTTAAGAAGTTTCGTACAGAAGCAGATAAATACGGCTACGTAAGCCTTCGTTGTTCTCTTCCTGTATCCTTGACGTATATATACAGGACCGAAATAATCGAATATTTTTGTTGTAAATGGACGAGCTTCAGTTATGCTGGGTGTCGGTAACTGAGCCATAAATTTACTTTGAAATTTTGGTTTTACACGATAGCATATCATACAACGATTAATCGGCATAAACTTCTTTTTCCTAGCGGCCAAAACCGTTGACGAATAGTACTTAATAGGAGCTGCGGTCCAGCGTGCAAGAGTGTTTTGTGATAGCTTCTAGCCAGAAGTTCTGAAAATTTATGGTTATCAGGTATTACCATGGGGTGCTTCACCTCCTCGGGAATGTCGGCATTCGTAATCGACCTCCAACTTGAATGACGCCTTCAGTAGTCAAAGTAGGATTGAACCATCGAAGTTGTGATCCTTGATGTACTGATTTATTTTTTGTAAGCGCCTCCATCTCCTTCGAAAAGACCTCCCCGCAGAACCAATCGAACAAGACATGTTTCAGTTTCTTTTAGTTCATGACATGTAAGTGGTAGAAATCGCATTCCTTTATTTCGCTTAGTTCGTAGGTTTCGAATAAGGCAATAAGCTGTAACACGAACGTGCTTCGCATATTCAGAAAACTACCAACCGTTAAATGACTTTACTGGGGTCACCATAGCTACGAAAGATTTCCGTCTCTCATTAGCATGGGCATCAGACTCTACAGAGGTTTCCGTTTGCTTTGTCCATAAATGTGGAGCCTCGTTCAACCATAATGGACCATTTCACCATGCCATGTCCGAAATTAATTGTTTTGGATCCAATCCACGAGAGAGTTGATTTGCTGGATTCTGTACGCCTGGTACATGGTTCCAATGACAATTTTGGGTTGAATGCTGAATGAATGAGACGCGATGTGCCACAAATGTTGACCATGTATTCGGTGGCTGAGCAATCCATTGCAAAACCGTTCTGGAATCCGCCCAAAAAAAAGATTCACACTTGAAATCGATAGATTTTATTACCTTTTTATAAAGGTCTACAGCCAATTGCGCTCCACACAATTCCAACCGAGGAATGGTCTGCGTTTTAAGTGGTGAAACTCGGACTTGGAACTTGGATGAAATGAGCGACACCACGACCTTTTCGTTACTGTCTTCAGAACGTAGATAAATTCAGGTACCATACGCCTTCTTTGATGCATCGGAAAACGAATGTAATTGAAATGATACCGGGTTCAGACACGTTACGAATCGCGGTATACGGATATTATTCAGTTCGGGAAGTTGAGAAACAAATTGGTTCCACGAGTCCACAAGAAGTTTTGGGAGATTATCGTCCCAACCTAGTGACCTTTGTCCTATACCTTTAAGCTCCCAAATCTGTTGCATGAACATTTATGCCTTTGCTATGACTGATCCAACTAATCCCAAAGGGTGGAAAATTTTCGCTATGCAAGAAAGTACCTTTCGTTTGGTCAGCGATGAATCCGAAATAATCTCATATTGAATTTTAAGTAGAAATGTATCTGTTCGTGGTTTCCAAACCAGACCCAAAGTTTTAACCGTTCGTTCCGCATCAAAATCAACCGTTTTGTCTCGTGGAAGAGCCAAATTATCTTCTTCAATTCCAGTTAGTACATCTTCATTGTTCGAAACCCACTTACGTAACCGGAATCGTCCTTTTTGCAACAATCCATCTAATTGATACCGGATTATCTTTGCTTCTGCGATGTTATTTGCTCTGGCAATAACGTCATCCATGTAAACGACCTTACAAATTCGTTTTGCTACTAGCGGAAAACTATCTACTTCGTCGATGGACAGCTGCTTTAGAGTTCTAGTGGCCAGAAATGGAGCAGGTTTAGTACCGTACGTTACGGTTAATAATTCGTACGTTTCTATCGGTTCATCTGGAAAGACAGACCTCTACAGGCGATTCCCAATTACTAATACTAATAGCTGATGTTGGTAAATCTTCGGTCACCTTATTCAAAACATATAATCCCATGTTCTGAGAGTAAGATAATAATCGCGACGTAATTGTAACTCGAACCTTCTCCGTAGTTTTTACTGGAGCTTGCCCGATACCTGATGTTTAAATATCTGTCTTGCACCGTTTCACATGTAATTTCTGAAATGGGTAGAGATAATATTACACTCCGATCCGGAATCCATTATTAATTAATCCTTTATACCTTCTTCCTCCAAAACCGACGAATGTTCTTCCCAACTTCGACGTGTTTTATCATCTAATCTTGCGCACATTAGATGAATCAGCAATAAGTCTTTGTAATCACCTAGTTGTACTACCTAATCCAGCACCTTGGTAGACTTCTCGAAAGCTTCAACTAATTTCTGTAATTCAGCCGCTGACTCCTTACGAATGGCCGAACATTCAAAGAGATTTTGAATCTGTGCTTTTTGAGACATTTACTGATCGCGTTCCGTTTAACCAGCTACTCCGAAGCAACATTATAATTCGCTTGAGTGAGTGGTAATGATGATATCACTGCCAAAGCTTCTCCTTCTAATTGACTCCTGAGATAATGGAACTTTTCGATGTCAGGCAAATCCGACGAAAAATGTATTAGTGAAACAAATAAGTCTCGAAAAGCTAGCCACTCCTCCACATTCCCAGAAAATTTTGGAAGTTTTATCAAAAGTAACTTAACGTGGGGGTGTGTTGGAGGTATGGTGGACTCTAAAACCTGAGACGCTGGAAAGACTCCGTTATATACTCGGGATTGTCTCGAAGTTTCGAGACTAAGAATCCCTTCAAGGTAAAGAATTTATTCTGGAACTCAACTATATCCTTCACATAGCTCTCCCCAGCCGCCCCTTCCTCACTATCAGCCAATTCCGTTTCTGTCATTGCTTCATCTATCTTCACCACAGTGGCTCCAATTTCTCCAACCGCGAAGCCAACTCAATAGAATACCTGGTATCTTCATATTCCTACATGAACGAAAAGATTACGTTGAAAGAAGTCATCAGATTGCGAAGACGTGTTTGTGTCCAAACGTTTCGGTATTCGATGAAGTAGGATGGTTGTAAATGATCCAGGAAATTCTTATTGCGGAGCACTGATAGGCTCTGCCTTGTCCTGTCCTGTTGGACGTTATCGGGTAACAGTTGGTCCAAAGAATCTTGGTAGCCTTCGCAGGAACCTTAAAAGTAAGAAAAAACCAAAGGAAGCACCAATGCCAGTTATGTGTAAGTGCTGGAATACTACTCACGTGATTACATAAAACAAGTGCCTTGTAGATAAATATTTAAACTAGTCGTCTTCAAACAGCCTTTTGATGGCGGTAAATCACAATGGCGATTTCCTGAGCGTCTAAACCATGTACCAATGGCGGTAACCAATTGTGCTTCCTTGCAACAATGGTGGATGGCATCCCTGCCAAACCGGGAATCTTACCTTCCGAAAGACTTTCAACCGATCCGGCTCGAAGGACCAATCGTTGGATGGGTTCCCTTGGTTGAAAGTTACCAGAATTTTTACCAACCGCACAATGAATTGTTTGCCTTTTTTTTATTTATTTAAATGATATTTTTTATTCAGGCCTATTTGTGTACAAGCTTTACGTGGCCGATTGAGCCGATTTTTTAAATAAATTATTTTTTGAGTTGGATCTCGTTGTCACCCTTTTTCTAGGAGAGGAGCTTCCATTTCGCTCCTGCGAGGATTGAAGGGCACTGCGTTCGTGGTTCGTCTCGTCATTCATTGCCTCATCGATGGTATTGTTGTTGGTTACATTGCTAGTTGCTGGAGATGAGCTTTGTTGTACATAGTTTGCAGTTGCTGGTTGGTTGGGTGATAAGTTGTTAACTGCAGCTAATGTGCTTTGTTCTATAGGGGATACGTTGGATGGTTTCGTTGAAAGTTTTGGGAGATTATCGTCCCAACCTAGTGACCTTTGTCCTATACCTTTAAGCTCCCAAATCTGTTGCATGAACATTTATGCCTTTGCTATGACTGATCCAACTAATCCCAAAGGGTGGAAAATTTTCGCTATGCAAGAAAGTACCTTTCGTTTGGTCAGCGATGAATCCGAAATAATCTCATATTGAATTTTAAGTAGAAATGTATCTGTTCGTGGTTTCCAAACCAGACCCAAAGTTTTAACCGTTCGTTCCGCATCAAAATCAACCGTTTTGTCTCGTGGAAGAGCCAAATTATCTTCTTCAATTCCAGTTAGTACATCTTCATTGTTCGAAACCCACTTACGTAACCGGAATCGTCCTTTTTGCAACAATCCATCTAATTGATACCGGATTATCTTTGCTTCTGCGATGTTATTTGCTCTGGCAATAACGTCATCCATGTAAACGACCTTACAAATTCGTTTTGCTACTAGCGGAAAACTATCTACTTCGTCGATGGACAGCTGCTTTAGAGTTCTAGTGGCCAGAAATGGAGCAGGTTTAGTACCGTACGTTACGGTTAATAATTCGTACGTTTCTATCGGTTCATCTGGAAAGACAGACCTCTACAGGCGATTCCCAATTACTAATACTAATAGCTGATGTTGGTAAATCTTCGGTCACCTTATTCAAAACATATAATCCCATGTTCTGAGAGTAAGATAATAATCGCGACGTAATTGTAACTCGAACCTTCTCCGTAGTTTTTACTGGAGCTTGCCCGATACCTGATGTTTAAATATCTGTCTTGCACCGTTTCACATGTAATTTCTGAAATGGGTAGAGATAATATTACACTCCGATCCGGAATCCATTATTAATTAATCCTTTATACCTTCTTCCTCCAAAACCGACGAATGTTCTTCCCAACTTCGACGTGTTTTATCATCTAATCTTGCGCACATTAGATGAATCAGCAATAAGTCTTTGTAATCACCTAGTTGTACTACCTAATCCAGCACCTTGGTAGACTTCTCGAAAGCTTCAACTAATTTCTGTAATTCAGCCGCTGACTCCTTACGAATGGCCGAACATTCAAAGAGATTTTGAATCTGTGCTTTTTGAGACATTTACTGATCGCGTTCCGTTTAACCAGCTACTCCGAAGCAACATTATAATTCGCTTGAGTGAGTGGTAATGATGATATCACTGCCAAAGCTTCTCCTTCTAATTGACTCCTGAGATAATGGAACTTTTCGATGTCAGGCAAATCCGACGAAAAATGTATTAGTGAAACAAATAAGTCTCGAAAAGCTAGCCACTCCTCCACATTCCCAGAAAATTTTGGAAGTTTTATCAAAAGTAACTTAACGTGGGGGTGTGTTGGAGGTATGGTGGACTCTAAAACCTGAGACGCTGGAAAGACTCCGTTATATACTCGGGATTGTCTCGAAGTTTCGAGACTAAGAATCCCTTCAAGGTAAAGAATTTATTCTGGAACTCAACTATATCCTTCACATAGCTCTCCCCAGCCGCCCCTTCCTCACTATCAGCCAATTCCGTTTCTGTCATTGCTTCATCTATCTTCACCACAGTGGCTCCAATTTCTCCAACCGCGAAGCCAACTCAATAGAATACCTGGTATCTTCATATTCCTACATGAACGAAAAGATTACGTTGAAAGAAGTCATCAGATTGCGAAGACGTGTTTGTGTCCAAACGTTTCGGTATTCGATGAAGTAGGATGGTTGTAAATGATCCAGGAAATTCTTATTGCGGAGCACTGATAGGCTCTGCCTTGTCCTGTCCTGTTGGACGTTATCGGGTAACAGTTGGTCCAAAGAATCTTGGTAGCCTTCGCAGGAACCTTAAAAGTAAGAAAAAACCAAAGGAAGCACCAATGCCAGTTATGTGTAAGTGCTGGAATACTACTCACGTGATTACATAAAACAAGTGCCTTGTAGATAAATATTTAAACTAGTCGTCTTCAAACAGCCTTTTGATGGCGGTAAATCACAATGGCGATTTCCTGAGCGTCTAAACCATGTACCAATGGCGGTAACCAATTGTGCTTCCTTGCAACAATGGTGGATGGCATCCCTGCCAAACCGGGAATCTTACCTTCCGAAAGACTTTCAACCGATCCGGCTCGAAGGACCAATCGTTGGATGGGTTCCCTTGGTTGAAAGTTACCAGAATTTTTACCAACCGCACAATGAATTGTTTGCCTTTTTTTTATTTATTTAAATGATATTTTTTATTCAGGCCTATTTGTGTACAAGCTTTACGTGGCCGATTGAGCCGATTTTTTAAATAAATTATTTTTTGAGTTGGATCTCGTTGTCACCCTTTTTCTAGGAGAGGAGCTTCCATTTCGCTCCTGCGAGGATTGAAGGGCACTGCGTTCGTGGTTCGTCTCGTCATTCATTGCCTCATCGATGGTATTGTTGTTGGTTTCATTGCTAGTTGCTGGAGATGAGCTTTGTTGTACATAGTTTGCAGTTGCTGGTTGGTTGGGTGATAAGTTGTTAACTGCAGCTAATGTGCTTTGTTCTATAGGGGATACGTTGGATGGTTTCGTTGAAGGGGATGCTTCACTGTTGTTGGTGACTGTTACAGGTGTACTGGGGTTGCTTTGGGTTGGTGTGAAGGAAGCACCGTTGACCTTTGGTGTAGTTGTCTCCTTGTTCAGTTTATCACATGGCTTACCGTAGTGAACAGCTTTTTGGAAATATTGACATGTGGCCATCTGATTGTCATAGGTAACAAGTGTTTTGCACGGAATTCTTGTATCTTGACCAAAAATCACATAAGAAGGTATAGGCTTCTTCAAGTGTATGCGTAATAAACGTACGCTATTTAGAATACCGGGAAAAAATTCTTCCACTTTTCTTTTTCGATAGAGAGAATCTCTCCGTATTGGGACATAGTTTTGCGTATATAAGAATCGGTTACGCTTGAGTGAAGATCATGCACACGCACTTCTATAGCACTATCATCCATATATACTGGAATGTTGTACCTAATGTTCTCGTGCTCCACATAGTGCACATTGTTATTGTCTTTTGCGAATTGAATTGCATCCAACTCTTTATAAAACTGGATGTAAACAACATTATTCGTCTTATTGCATTGAAGTAAATGCACACGTTTAATGTCAAGATGCATTTGCTCCTTAAGCAAACCTACAAGTTCTCGTATCGAAGGTCGAATTTTTCACTGTCTGAAGTCAATAGCAACTCTATTCTTTCGTGTCGGCGGTAGCTTTTGTTCGCTTGGTTCACTCATTCTCGAAGTCTATTGCTCACTACACAATACTGTACTTGGTTTCTTCTGCCCCAACGTAAGCGGTTTTGTTTTGTCGACTGACTTGGATGAGATGTAAAACCGAACTGAATTGTGAGCCTTTGATATCTCTCGTGTGGGTTGTGATGAAGTCCATGAACATGCATTCGTCCACTGTATATATCACACACGACTTTATTTAATGACTTTAACATGCGACTTTAACATGCAACTTTATTGATAATTATAGCTAAACTTTAACTTAACTCTTACACATTAAATTGAATTCCAAACAGCAACATGCCGTGTATGCGTGCAGTCACGATGGATGCTAGAAGACGATTGGCGTCAATGATAATGAAGGAGATTTCCAATCGCGTGCTGTCCCGCTCGGTGATGAAGAGTACAAGGGCATCGCAGGAATCAACGTATCTCCGATATAAACGAAGAAAACCCGGAATGTTAACTATCCTCGAGAAAAGTATTTGGATATTTCAAAAGGTATAAAAAAGCAAATATTCGGGTTCCCGGCGGATTGTCGTTTCTTTTTTGTTCCTTCATTAAGAACCTCGGAAGGTAGTAAACCTTCCTTGTCGATTGTTTTACCAAGTCTGTCTTTATTGAAGAATTCTAAGCTTAAACTTACCTACTGCCTGTTCTACGTACATAAAGGTGGGAGGAGCCAGTTACAATTCTTTCATTAAATAAATTGTTAGCGGGAGAGAGGAAAACGAGAGAATATCGATTGGTGCATCAATGTAAAAGAAGGCGATTGAACCTATAGCGCATAACGCAAGGGAAAGAAATGTCGCATCGGCGGATAGTGTGAGAAGTTTGCTTAACTCGCCGTGTGCAGCATATGTTGCAACACGGACGGCTAGCATGGGAACTTTGCTTAGCTCGCCGTGTGCAGCATATGTTGCAACACGGACGGCTAGCATGGGAACTTAATGTGAACCAAATGGTTGGCTCTTGGGAAGTGTAACGACCGTCAAGTGTTTTTACGACCTATTACTAATTTGGATGCATGGTACTTGAAGGATCAATATTATCATGCTACATCACCCTCCTTTGGTTGAATGATGTAACGTAGTGTAAGCATTCAATTGTAATCGAACTGGCTCCCTAACATTATTAATGAATAGTGAACATTGAAGTGTGTTGTGTTTCTGCTGTATATAATCTACTGTATGTGTGGTTTAATTGGGGTTTGAATGTGTGTCCTTAAATTGTATATAAAAATTTGGATTTTTTTAACCTTTTACAAGTCTGTTTTTGTGTACTATCATTCGTTGCTTTGTTATGTTGTTTTCGATTTCGCAATTTACATCTAAAATCTTAATTATGGTGTACGGTCCAATATAAAATGAATCAAGTTTCTTCCTATTTTCGTTTTGTAAATACACTATTTCGCCTATTTGTACTTCTGGTGGGTTTATATGGATATTTGAGTTTTTGCATCTGGAATTTTTACTTTCATTTAATCTCTGTTTTGCTATTACGTTAGATTTTTCCAATTTGTATTTGAGTTCGTTGTTGTATAGATCAAAATTGTACACGGGGTTCGTTATCTTTGGGTAATTTTCTTGTGGTAATTTTGCTTTAATTCCAAAGACTAATTCGTATGGTGTAAATTGATGTTCCGAATGTGGTGTAGTGTTGTAAGTAAATGCATAATATGGTAACCAGTCATCCCAGCCTGATTGGTGTTCATTGACGAAGGATCGCAGATACTCGTTTAGGCATCTGTGATTTCTCTCCAATGACCCAATAGTCTGCGGATGATAGGCAGTTGCAAAATTTTGTTTGATTTGTAAGTATTTGCATACTTTCTCAAGTACTTCATTTTTGTACTCGGTTCCTTGATCGGATTTTAATTCCAAACATTTTCCGTATATTAGTATGAATTTTTCTACTAAGTTTTTAGCTATTGTGTTTGCTTCTTTGTTTTGGATGGGTATTATTGCAATGTATTTTGTTAGTTCACATTGTATGGTTATTGCGTAGCGGTTGTTATTGTTGGATTTGGGTAATGGACCTATTGTATCTATTGATATTATTTCGAATGGTTTTGACGGTGTGTTAGTTAGTATTTGTTTTTCTTTAGTGTGTTTAAAAATTTTATTCCTCTTACACGGCTCACAGGCCTTTATGAATCGTGAAATATTTCCTTTCATATCTTTAAAATTGTAATATTCTCTTATTTTGAGGTACAGGCGATGCTGACCTACGTGTCCTCCCGTAGGGGTTTCATGATAATTTTTTAAAAGATTCTGTATCTTGCCAGGTTCACTGATGAACTTGGGTGGATGATACATTATTATTTGTATGTTTTTATTCGTTTGTTGTACTAGTGTTTTGAATATATTCATGGGTACCCTTTTAAATATTGCTTCTTCTGTCGACATTGCGACTTTATTTATTTTCATTTTTGTCATTTCTTGTTCTAGTGTTGAAAGTATGAGTTCTAGAGCTCTTCTTTCATTTACGTATGTTGCTATTTGCTTTATTAATTTTTTCATTTGCGCGTCTTTGTATATGCTAATTATTAGGTATGTATTTTCTATAGTAATTCTTAACTTGGGTAAGGTTCTCGTTTCAGTCGGGTTTTCGGTCGTATAGATAACAAGGTGATCAGTCTTTTTTTTATTTGTCATTGGTAACTTGTCTTTCATAGTTGTCGGTTTATTGTTAAAATTGTCGTTGTTAATATTGTTGTTATTATTAATATTATTATTTAATTTTGTCATGGCTCTTGTGTTGACTCTAAATATTTTGAGGGCTTTTAATTCATCGGAGGTTGTTATAATTCTGGATAAGGCATCTGCCGTAGCGTTACTTTTTCCATTAATATATTCTATGTTGAAATCAAATTCTTCTAAATCTAATCTCATTCTTGTTAGCTTAGAAGTAGGGTTTTTCATGTTAAATAGATATACTAGAGGTCGGTGGTCTGTTTTGACCGT